>NC_089840.1:298314764-298427285 GCF_035609145.1 Eleutherodactylus coqui | reverse complement strand
TACATGGCTGCCCCCTGCCAGCCACAGCGCCACCCCTGTCTGTCAGTTTTGTCTGGTATTGCAGCTCAGCTCCTTTTCACTGCAGTACCACGCACAACTCTATGGACAGGGGTGGCGCTGTGTTGGGAAGACAGCAGCTATGTTCCTCTTGCTATAGACAACCCGTTTAAGGTTCAAGCCCTGCAGTGTTCCCAGGGCCTGTATCCATGCTCATCCTGGGCCTCCTGGTTCATGAATACAATGGTAGAAAACAGTGAAGACTGACATTTGCAGAAGCAGAGGTGCAGCACTGCAGGAGTTGGAAAAATGTAGTAAAACCAAGCTTTCCAACATTATTACTGCTTCATATACTTTGTTTCAAGCCTTCAAAATCGAAGACTTAAAGGGAACCTGTCATCAGTAAACTACGGGGCTCAGATGAGGGTTCAGGGCGTCCAGCAGCGGTGCGTCACATGCGGGGTGCCCCATTCCAGCCTTGCAAAGTTGGCATGTGCAGAGAGCTTCTTTTGGGGCGGCTCCGCGGACTCCCTGTTCCTTCAGCTCTGAGCCCCATTAGTGGGTGACGGTGTCCTCTCTAAACACCCAATTAGCGGTTGGCATGTGCCGTTGTAGGTGGTCGCCATCAGCCTGGTGTCCGGGGCAGGGGGGAGGTTGCTGCTGTTTACTGTAGTGGGTTGTTTGTATTGATACATTTTGTTACATTGTATCATCTTGTTTGTTTCGGTTCTCTTTACTGACAGCAACAGAGATCTCAGAGTCTTAACGTTTATTAGAAAGTTGCAAAACTTTTCCTTGATCTTCAGCTGTATTTACATAAACCCTCGGGGTCTGGGTGATGGCAGGCGTGTGGGGCGGGTGATGCATGTGCGGCTTACATGGATAATAGGGCCCGGGATTGTTATTGCCGTTAGTGGTTGTACCACAATTGTACATTCTCCCCCCATTCTGTTTTCCAGGGATCACTACTTTTTGTGTGTGTGTGTGGGAGGGGGGATTTGGTTTCAGAGCAATGTAGTAATTAAAGGGGTTTTACGAGACCCTAATTTGCATGATCTGAGCTCGGGAATATCTGATCAGTGGTCGTCCAGCATTAGGGATCCCCAACGATCAGTGTGTACCAGGCACAGCGCTGGATGTTTGGTAGTGGCAGTGCCAGTTACTGCAGCTCGGTCGGCGTTCACCGTAAGCTGCTCTCGGACCACCCGATGAATGAATGTTACGTAACGGCCTGTGAGGCTCCACCGCAGCCGTCTCTTCAAGCAGCTGATCACTGGAGATCCTCAAAGGTGGACACCCACCAATCAGATATTGATGAGCTATTCTGATGACAAATCATCAATATTAGAGTAACCCCTTTAACCCCTTCCTGCCCCAGGATCTCAATTTACATCCTGGCTTGGAGGAGGTTGCCACAAATGGATGTAAACTTACATCCTATGGATGGCACAGGCTTAGGAGCTGGCTCTGACTGCCAGCCTCCTGTTATAACAGTAGGGGTGGGTGAGAACATGTAAAAGTTTCACAGAGGGAGTGGGTGCCCTTTGTGACATTATTGGCCCTCTGCCATTCAGTTATGGACGACTGAAGAGTTGCGATGGCAACCTGAAGCTAGTCAATGGCCGTGGCCTGTAATATGATAAGTGATAATGCACCGCAGTCGCAGAAGTACTACAGTGTATTATCAGAGAGTTTGTAGCAGTTTCAAGTAAAAAAAACAAAGTAATAGAGATCTTTTGGACACTTTCTCGTCTTGTTTAAATATATTTTAAAAAGTTGAACACACTTTTTAACTTGTTTAGCAAACTCTATAAAAATGGAGCCAAATTCATTTTGCCTCCCAAATAAAGCAATAAAAGTGATCAAAAAATCTAGATGTACCCATAAAGTTACTGATAAAGACCAAAACTCGTCACCCAAAAAACAAGCCCTCGCAGAGCTCCGTCCATGGAAGAATAAAGAGTGCGGCAATGCAAAAATTTTTTTCCAAAAGTGGTAAAAACCTTAAAAAAAACAAAAACTGTATAAATTTTGTATTGTCATCGTACCGACCTGCAGAAAGAACTTATGCTGCATGACTGGAGCTGTAAAACAGAATTTGTTTTTCCCCTGCTTTCAAAAAAAAAAAAAAAAAAGTTCCAAGTTACATGTACCCAAAAATGATACAAATAAAAACTACCGCTCATTACGCAAACGAGCCTCATGTCGATGGAAAAATAAAAGGTCTGACTTTTGATTTTTGTGGAGATGAAAATTTCCAAAGAAACTGTTGTCCTTGGGTCCAAAATGGGCCGCGCCACTAAGGGGTTAAGTATATCCTTTTTTCAGATCAGCAGGTTTATCATTCAGGAACTTGAGAAAGCTGGTCATGTAAGGGTTAAGTAGCGCTATTCCTTATGGAGATGTATCAGGAATACTTGTGCTGCTTATCTCCATCCCACCACTTGTGTATGAGGAAATCCAGACCCCCGGAGTGCAGGAGACATACGGCGGACAGTGGGGTGTGATGCTGTGTGCGTTCCTCCTGCTCCAGGGGGCTCCTGTATAATGGTGTTACACCTGGAGTGCAGGAGACATACGGCGGACAGTGGGGTGTGATGTTGTGTGCCTTCCTCCTGCTCTAGGGGGCTCCTGTATAATGGTGTTACACCTGGAGTGCAGGAGACATACGGCGGACAGTGGAGTGTGATGTTGTGTGCGTTCCTCCTGCTCCAGGGGGCTCCTGTATAATGGTGTTACACCTGGGGTGCAGGAGACATACGGCGGACAGTGGGGTGTGATGCTGTGTGCGCTCCTCCTGCTCCAGGGGGCTCCTGTATAATGGTGTTACACCTGGAGTGCAGGAGACATAGGGCGGACAGTGGGGTGTGATGCTGTGTGTGTTCCTCCTGCTCCAGGGGGCTCCTGTAAAATGGTGTTACACCTGGAGTGCAGTAGACATACGGCGGACAGTGGGGTGTGATGCTGTGTGCCTTCCTCCTGCTCTAGGGGGCTCCTGTATAATGGTGTTACACCTGGAGTGCAGGAGACATACGGCGGACAGTGGGGTGTGATGTTGTGTGCGTTCCTCCTGCTCCAGGGGGCTCCTGTATAATGGTGTTACACCTGGAGTGCAGGAGACATACGGCGGACGGTGGGGTGTGATGCTGTGTGAGTTCCTCCTGCTCCAGGGGGCTCCTGTATAATGGTGTTACACCTGGAGTGCAGGTGACATACGGCGGACAGTGGGGTGTGATGCTGTGTGCGTTCCTCCTGCTCCAGGGGGCTCCTGTATAATGGTGTTACACCTGGAGTGCAGGAGACATACGGCGGACAGTGGGGTGTGATGCTGTGTGAGTTCTTCCTGCTCCAGGGGGCTCCTATATAATGGTGTTACACCTGGAGTGCAGGAGACATACGGCGGACAGTGGGGTGTGATGCTGTGTGCGTTCCTCCTGCTCCAGGGGGCTCCTATATAATGGTGTTACACCTGGAGTGCAGGAGACATACGGCGGACGGTGGGGTGTGATGCTGTGTGAGTTCCTCCTGCTCCAGGGGGCTCCTGTATAATGGTGTTACACCTGGGGTGCAGGAGACATACGGCGGACAGTGGGGTGTGATGCTGTGTGCGTTCCTCCTGCTCCAGGGGGCTCCTGTATAATGGTGTTACACCTGGAGTGCAGGTGACATACGGCGGACAGTGGGGTGTGATGCTGTGTGCGTTCCTCCTGCTCTAGGGGGCTCCTGTATAATGGTGTTACACCTGGAGTGCAGGAGACATACGGCGGACAGTGGGGTGTGATGTTGTGTGCGTTCCTCCTGCTCCAGGGGGCTCCTGTATAATGGTGTTACAGCTGGAGTGCAGGAGACATACGGCGGACAGTGGGGTGTGATGCTGTGTGCGTTCCTCCTGCTCCAGGGGGCTCCTGTATAATGGTGTTACTGCTGGAGTGCAGGAGACATACGGCGGACAGTGGGGTGTGATGCTGTGTGCGTTCCTCCTGCTCTAGGGGGCTCCTGTATAATGGTGTTACACCTGGAGTGCAGGAGACATACGGCGGACAGTGGGGTGTGATGTTGTGTGCGTTCCTCCTGCTCCAGGGGGCTCCTGTATAATGGTGTTACAGCTGGAGTGCAGGAGACATACGGTGGACAGTGGGGTGTGATGTTGTGTGCGTTCCTCCTGCTCCAGGGGGCTCCTGTATAATGGTGTTACACCTGGAGTGCAGGAGACATACGGCGGACAGTGGGGTGTGATGCTGTGTGCGTTCCTCCTGCTCCAGGGGGCTCCTGTATAATGGTGTTACTGCTGGAGTGCAGGAGACATACGGCGGACAGTGGGGTGTGATGTTGTGTGCGTTCCTCCTGCTCCAGGGGGCTCCTGTATAATGGTGTTACACCTGGAGTGCAGGAGACATACGGCGGACAGTGGGGTGTGATGCTGTGTGCGCTCCTGCTGCTCCAGGGGGCTCCTGTATAATGGTGTTACACCTGGAGTGCAGGAGACATATGGCGGACAGTTGGGTGTGATGTTGTGTGTGTTCCTCCTGCTCCAGGGGGCTCCTGTATAATGGTGTTACACCTGGAGTGCAGGAGACATACGGCGGACAGTGCGGTGTGATGCTGTGTGTGTTCCTCCTGCTCCAGGGGGCTCCTGTATAATGGTGTTACACCTGGAGTGCAGGAGACATACGGCGGACGGTGGGGTGTGATGCTGTGTGCGTTCTTCCTGCTCCAGGGGGCTCCTGTATAATGGTGTTACACCTGGAGTGCAGGTGACATACGGCGGACAGTGGGGTGTGATGCTGTGTGCGTTCCTCCTGCTCCAGGGGGCTCCTGTATAATGGTGTTACACCTGGAGTGCAGGTGACATACGGCGGACAGTGGGGTGTGATGCTGTGTGCGTTCTTCCTGCTCCAGGGGGCTCCTATATAATGGTGTTACACCTGGAGTGCAGGAGACATATGGCGGACAGTTGGGTGTGATGTTGTGTGCGTTCCTCCTGCTCCAGGGGGCTCCTGTATAATGGTGTTACACCTGGAGTGCAGGAGACATACGGCGGACAGTGGGGTGTGATGCTGTGTGCGTTCCTCCTGCTCCAGGGGGCTCCTGTATAATGGTGTTACACCTGGGGTGCAGGAGACATACGGCGGACAGTGGGGTGTGATGCTGTGTGCGTTCCTCCTGCTCTAGGGGGCTCCTGTATAATGGTGTTACACCTGGAGTGCAGGAGACATAGGGCGGACAGTGGGGTGTGATGTTGTGTGCGTTCCTCCTGCTCCAGGGGGCTCCTGTATAATGGTGTTACACCTGGAGTGCAGGAGACATACGGCGGACAGTGGGGTGTGATGTTGTGTGCGTTCCTCCTGCTCCAGGGGGCTCCTGTATAATGGTGTTACACCTGGAGTGCAGGAGACATACGGCGGACAGTGGGGTGTGATGCTGTGTGCGCTCCTGCTGCTCCAGGGGGCTCCTGTATAATGGTGTTACACCTGGAGTGCAGGAGACATACGGCGGACAGTGGGGTGTGATGCTGTGTGCGCTCCTGCTGCTCCAGGGGGCTCCTGTATAATGGTGTTACACCTGGGGTGCAGGAGACATACTGCGGACAGTGGGGTGTGATGCTGTGTGCGTTCCTCCTGCTCTAGGGGGCTCCTGTATAATGGTGTTACACCTGGAGTGCAGGAGACATACGGCGGACAGTGGGGTGTGATGCTGTGTGCGTTCCTCCTGCTCTAGGGGGCTCCTGTATAATGGTGTTACACCTGGAGTGCAGGAGACATACGGCGGACAGTGGGGTGTGATGCTGTGTGCCTTCCTCCTGCTCTAGGGGGCTCCTGTATAATGGTGTTACACCTGGAGTGCAGGTGACATACGGCGGACAGTGGGGTGTGATGCTGTGTGCGTTCCTCCTGCTCCAGGGGGCTCCTGTATAATGGTGTTACACCTGGGGTGCAGGAGACATACGGCGGACAGTGGGGTGTGATGCTGTGTGCGTTCCTCCTGCTCCAGGGGGCTCCTGTATAATGGTGTTACACCTGGAGTGCAGGAGACATACGGCGGACAGTGGGGTGTGATGCTGTGTGCGTTCCTCCTGCTCCAGGGGGCTCCTGTATAATGGTGTTACACGTGGGGTGCAGGAGACATACGGCGGACAGTGGGGTGTGATGCTGTGTGCGTTCCTCCTGCTCCAGGGGGCTCCTATATAATGGTGTTACACCTGGAGTGCAGGAGACATACGGCGGACAGTGGGGTGTGATGCTGTGTGCGTTCCTCCTGCTCCAGGGGGCTCCTATATAATGGTGTTACACCTGGAGTGCAGGAGACATACGGCGGACAGTGGGGTGTGATGCTGTGTGCGTTCCTCCTGCTCCAGGGGGCTCCTATATAATGGTGTTACACCTGGAGTGCAGGAGACATACGGCGGACAGTGGGGTGTGATGCTGTGTGCGTTCCTCCTGCTCCAGGGGGCTCCTGTATAATGGTGTTACACCTGGGGTGCAGGAGACATACGGCGGACAGTGGGGTGTGATGCTGTGTGCGTTCCTCCTGCTCCAGGGGGCTCCTGTATAATGGTGTTACACCTGGGGTCTGACTACTTCTGCATCTTGTTAATATCTGATGTTGTACCTGTGCCTCTTCTGCACTGTACATGTCAATCTCTGCCGGCATAAGAGCAGCGCGGTCTCTCCATTGTTAGTATAGATGAATGATTAGATAATAGGATAAATGCCGGTTAGATAATAGGATATTCGCCGCCATTGACCTCAGATGACAGTCAGCCGTTCTTCTCACCAAGATAATCTCTTGGCAAACCCAGGGAGGCCTGATGGCCGAACTGTCAGTGCCTGGAGAACAATGAGAAGGAAACTATAGTGATGGGCTCTGGGTTTTCCTCTGCACCCTGCTGTCTTCTCTATGATCTCGCTCCCTGGCTCCTCGCTGCATCCTGCTGTCTTCTATATGATCTCGCTCCCTGGCTCCTCTCTGCACCCTGCCGTCTTCTATATGATCTCGCTCCCTGGCTCCTTTCTGCACCCTGCTGTCTTCTATATGATCCCGCTCCCTTGGCTCCTCTCTGCACCCTGCCGTCTTCTATATGATCTCGCTCCCTGGCTCCTCGCTGCACCCTGCTGTCTTCTATATGATCTCGCTCCCTGGATCCCCGCTGCACCCTGCTGTCTTCTATATGATCTCGCTCCCTGGCTCCTCGCTGCACCCTGCCGTCTTCTATATGATCTCGCTGCACCCTGCCGTCTTCTATATGATCTCGCTGCACCCTGCCGTCTTCTATATGATCTCGCTGCACCCTGCCGTCTTCTATATGATCTCGCTGCCCCCTGCCGTCTTCTATATGATCTCGCTGCCCCCTGCCGTCTTCTATATGATCTCGCTGCCCCCTGCCGTCTTCTATATGATCTCGCTGCCCCCTGCCGTCTTCTATATGATCTCGCTGCCCCCTGCCGTCTTCTATATGATCTCGCTGCCCCCTGCCGTCTTCTATATGATCTCGCTGCCCCCTGCCGTCTTCTATATGATCTCGCTGCCCCCTGCCGTCTTCTATATGATCTCGCTGCACCCTGCCGTCTTCTATATGATCTCGCTGCACCCTGCCGTCTTCTATATGATCTCGCTGCACCCTGCCGTCTTCTATATGATCTCGCTGCACCCTGCCGTCTTCTATATGATCTCGCTGCACCCTGCCGTCTTCTATATGATCTCGCTGCACCCTGCCGTCTTCTATATGATCTCGCTGCACCCTGCCGTCTTCTATATGATCTCGCTGCACCCTGCCGTCTTCTATATGATCTCGCTGCACCCTGCCGTCTTCTATATGATCTCGCTGCACCCTGCCGTCTTCTATATGATCTCGCTGCACCCTGCCGTCTTCTATATGATCTCGCTGCACCCTGCCGTCTTCTATATGATCTCGCTGCACCCTGCCGTCTTCTATATGATCTCGCTGCACCCTGCCGTCTTCTATATGATCTCGCTGCACCCTGCCGTCTTCTATATGATCTCGCTGCACCCTGCCGTCTTCTATATGATCTCGCTGCACCCTGCCGTCTTCTATATGATCTCGCTGCACCCTGCCGTCTTCTATATGATCTCGCTGCACCCTGCCGTCTTCTATATGATCTCGCTGCACCCTGCCGTCTTCTATATGATCTCGCTGCACCCTGCCGTCTTCTATATGATCTCGCTGCACCCTGCCGTCTTCTATATGATCTCGCTGCACCCTGCCGTCTTCTATAGGATCTCGCTGCACCCTGCCGTCTTGTATAGGATCTCGCTGCACCCTGCCGTCTTGTATAGGATCTCGCTCTCTGGCTCCTCGCTGCACCCTGCCGTCTTGTATAGGATCTCGCTCTCTGGCTCCTCGCTGCACCCGGCCGTCTTGTATAGGATCTCGCTCTCTGGCTCCTCGCTGCACCCTGCCGTCTTGTATAGGATCTCGCTCTCTGGCTCCTCGCTGCACCCTGCCGTCTTGTATAGGATCTCGCTCTCTGGCTCCTCGCTGCACCCTGCTGTCTTCTATTTGATCTCGCTCCCTGGCTCCTCGCTGCACCCTGCTGTCTTCTATATGATCTCGCTCCGTGGCTCCTCGCTGCACCCTGCTGTCTTCTATATGATCTCGCTCCGTGGCTCCTCGCTGCACCCTGCTGTCTTCTATAGGATCTCGCTCCCTGGCTCCTCGCTGCACCCGGCTGTCTTCTATAGGATCTCTCTGCATCCTGCTGTCTTCTATATGATCTCGCTCCCTGGCTCCTCTCTGCATCCTGCTGTCTTCTATATGATCTCGCTCCCTGGCTCCTCGCTGCACCCTGCTGTCTTCTATAGGATCTCTCTGCATCCTGCTGTCTTCTATAGGATCCCGCTCCCTGGCTCCTCGCTGCACCCTGCTGTCTTCTATAGGATCTCTCTCCCTGGCTCCTCGGTGCACCCTGCTGTCTTTCATAGGATCTCGTTGCACCCTGCTGTCTTCTATATGATCTCGCTCCCTGGCTCCTCGCTGCACCCTGCTGTCTTCTATATGATCTCGCTCCCTGGCTCCTCGCTGCACCCTGCCGTCTTCTATAGGATCTCGCTCCCTGGCTCCTCGCTGCACCCTGCTGTCTTCTATAGGATCCCGCTCCCTGGCTCCCCGCTGCACCCTGCGGTCTTCTATAGGATCTCGTTGCACCCTGCTGTCTTCTATATGATCTCGCTCCCTGGCTCCTCGCTGCACCCTGCTGTCTTCTATAGGATCCCGCTCCCTGGCTCCTCGCTGCACCCTGCCGTCTTCTATAGGATCTCGCTCCCTGGCTCCTCGCTGCACCCTGCTGTCCTGTGTGTGATCTCGGCTCCTCTGATCACTTCGGTGCCCTGGCGATGCTCTTTGCCCCTGGTTTGCCCCGGTTCCCTTGTGGCCTGGTGTCTGCTTTTCCTCTCACAGTTAATCTGATGGAAACATAAATCGGTTGGCGCAGTTTGCAGGCGACAATCTTTCTCATCACAGGGAGCTCACGTGGCTCTGAGCTGTGCCAGCGCCCAGTCATGCCAGCTGCCTCTACTGCCTCCTGGTTGTTGTATCCCTGCAGTCCTGTTCAGTTATGGCGCAGATGCAATGTGACAATGTAGTTTGAGGGCTGGGTGCAGGTAGCGGAGGCGCGGGGTAGCTGAGGCGCGGGGTGCTGGATGCGGGTAGCGGAGGCGCGGGGTGCTGGATGCGGGTAGCGGAGGCCGCTCTTTGTAATATAGGAGCTGAATTCTGCGCCTGCAGCCGTGGTCAGAGCTCGCCACTCCGTCCGTCCCTCAGGGCCGGAGACCGGAAGACTCCTTATGATTATAGAGAATCTCCTAAAGCCCCCCACAGTTCAGTCGTACAAACCCCCGGTATGTTGGGCCGGACGACTCCAATGCATGCGAGCCGGAGCAATAGCTGTCTGACTGCAGCTTAACCCCTTAATGACGCAGAATGTAAATTTTTGGTCTTTTCTTCCGACTTTTAGAAAATCACAGCTTTGTTTAATATCCGCCCGTGCCGCTGCTGCTGCGGGCCTCTTGTCTACCACTTGTATCTCTCAATGCCTTATATAACTTACCGGAAAACTTCTGAGACCCTTCTAAGTGGCGTGAAATGTAAAATAAAGTAATTGCGCCAGCTTTGAGGGGCGGGGCTTGTTATGGCGCACACACTGCGGCGGAGGCGACCGCTGTATTTACGGGTCGCTGCCATTACAACATTTATAACGTTTTGCTGTTTTGTTTTTTGGACTATTGAAATCTAAGATATTTTCAGTAAATAAGTCCACACGTTTTTACATTTTCCGCTGACGGTTTTGCGACGGCTCATTTTTTTGCAGGACGTTGTGTAGTTTCTGTTGGAACCATTTTGGGGAACATGCGACTCTTTGATCGTTTTTTTATAAGTGTTTTTTCTTGGTTTTTTTTCTGCCGTTGATTATTTCTGGCGATATTCGCTGCGGGATGAATGATCGGCCCCTGCGGACGCAGCGATAGGTGTTCGTTATAAATATGGAAAAAGGGTTTTTGTTTTTTAAACAATTTTTACACTTTAGTTTTTAGTCCGCATAGGGGGGACTTGAACTTGCGCTCATTTGTTCACTCGTACATTATAATGCGTTCTGACAGTCTATGGAGCCCAGCACAGGGATGGCTGGATGGGCAATCCATCATGGCGCCTTGCGAACTTTCAGAAGACTGCAGGCTGCCTTGGCAATCAGTGAGGGGGAAGCAGGTGGGGTAATTTAGTGAATTTAAAGGGTTAAATCTATGATCAGCATTCGTGCCGATCGGGGGTGTGGTGGGCGGGTCTTAGCTGTCAGACCCCCGCCATGTATGGTGTGGAAGCGGCTCCCGATCCTGCTGTATATAAACCCCCCATCCCCCATAAATATTGGTCCTGGGGCATGAAGGGGTTAGTCGCCCCCTCCGCCCAACACCCTAACCCGTAGCAGTCAGTGAATGCCGCCATGCGGTTTTGTGTTAACCCTTAACAGTTCACTACATCCAGCGCACTTTGTACCGCGCGCCCCCATAGTCCCGGCCGGCTGTAACCGACGCGGATGGTTTGACCCATTTTTCCGTGTGCGTTGCTGTCCGGCGGCCCCCCGTCGGCTGCTGTTTACGCAGTTGTCTGACCGTCTTCCCCGCTTCCTTTTGATCGCAGTCGCCGCGGTCTGGGCTGTTTTTGTTCCTGGTAACCAGAGAGGACGAACATGCGGCGATTGTTTCCATCAGGAAGGATAAGTTGTTTGTAAATAGAAACCAAACCCGGAGCCGCCGCTGCGCTCGGCCCATGGAAGCCGCGGGGGTCTGAAACGCGGGGGAAGGGGAAGCTTCACCTCTTGCTTGAAACATCGGTTTTTGTTTTGCCTCCGTGTGTTTACAAAGGTTTCTTGTTGGCCTACAAAAACTTTATTAGTACAAACGATGGAGGCGAAGCTCATGGGTAGTGAGCGGCTGCAGAGGGGCGGTCTGCTGCGCCGGGGGCTGCAGAGGGGCGGTCTGCTGCGCCGGGGGCTGCAGAGGGGCGGTCTGCTGCGCCGGGGGCTGCAGAGGGGCGGTCTGCTCCGCCGGGGGCTGCAGAGGGGCGGTCTGCTCCGCCGGGGGCTGCAGAGGGGCGGTCTGCTCCGCCGGGAGCTGCAGAGGGGCGGTCTGCTCCGCCGGGGGCTGCAGAGAATCCGCACATTACATGAACAATCTGCCGAGTTCAGTTACGAGTTGTGTAATACTTCATTTCCCCTGTTGGGGCGCTGCAGGGAAATTGAACTCTTACCACCAGGTGGTTCTTTAGCTTTCAGATGGTCTGCTGTATATGTGAGCCAACACCAAGACAGGTGACAGCAGCCAGCGAACCAGAGGGCGGACCCCCAATGATCAGCTGTGGACCACCTATACGGACATCTTTGACAGCTACAAAACCCCTTAAAGGTGTCCTCCACTTCTATATCCATGTCTGGGGCAGCCGCAGTTTACATCCATAGGCTGAACCCCTACAGACCAAACACCTACAGCTGCGGTGACTGCGACCTTCCACTGACTACTAGGGGAAGAGTTCTTACTGACTGGTAGGGAGTAAGAGGGGAAGGGGGGCATCGCTGTAACTGGTAGGGAGTAAGAGGGGGAAGGAGGCCTTGCTCTGACTGGTGGGGGAGGGGGGCCTCGCTGTAACTGGTAGGGAGTAAGAGAAAGGCGGGGCCTCGCTGTGACTGGTAGGGAGTAAGAGGGGGAGGGGGGCCTCGCTCTGACTGGTAGGGAGTAAGAGGGGGAGGGGGGCCTCGCTCTGACTGGTAGGGAGTAAGAGGGGGAGGGGGGCCTCGCTCTGACTGGTAGGGAGTAAGAGGGGGAGGGGGGCCTCGCTCTGACTGGTAGGGAGTAAGAGGGGGAGGGGGGCCTCGCTCTGACTGGTAGGGAGTAAGAGGGGGAGGGGGGCCTCGCTCTGACTGGTAGGGAGTAAGAGGGGGAGGGGGGGGCCTCGCTCTGACTGGTAGGGAGTAAGAGGGGGAGGGGGGGGCCTCGCTCTGACTGGTAGGGAGTAAGAGGGGGAGGGGGGCCTCGCTCTGACTGGTAGGGAGTAAGAGGGGGAGGGGGGGCCTCGCTCTGACTGGTAGGGAGTAAGAGGGGGAGGGGGGGCCTCGCTCTGACTGGTAGGGAGTAAGAGGGGGAGGGGGGGCCTCGCTCTGACTGGTAGGGAGTAAGAGGGGGAGGGGGGGCCTCGCTCTGACTGGTAGGGAGTAAGAGGGGGAGGGGGGGCCTCGCTCTGACTGGTAGGGAGTAAGAGGGGGAGGGGGGGCCTCGCTCTGACTGGTAGGGAGTAAGAGGGGGAGGGGGGGCCTCGCTCTGACTGGTAGGGAGTAAGAGGGGGAGGGGGGGCCTCGCTCTGACTGGTAGGGAGTAAGAGGGGGAGGGGGGGCCTCGCTCTGACTGGTAGGGAGTAAGAGGGGGAGGGGGGGCCTCGCTCTGACTGGTAGGGAGTAAGAGGGGGAGGGGGGGCCTCGCTCTGACTGGTAGGGAGTAAGAGGGGGAGGGGGGGCCTCGCTCTGACTGGTAGGGAGTAAGAGGGGGAGGGGGGGCCTCGCTCTGACTGGTAGGGAGTAAGAGGGGGAGGGGGGCCTCGCTCTGACTGGTAGGGAGTAAGAGGGGGAGGGGGGCCTCGCTCTGACTGGTAGGGAGTAAGAGGGGGAGGGGGGCCTCGCTCTGACTGGTAGGGAGTAAGAGGGGGAGGGGGGCCTCGCTCTGACTGGTAGGGAGTAAGAGGGGGAGGGGGGCCTCGCTCTGACTGGTAGGGAGTAAGAGGGGGAGGGGGGCCTCGCTCTGACTGGTAGGGAGTAAGAGGGGGAGGGGGGCCTCGCTCTGACTGGTAGGGAGTAAGAGGGGGAGGGGGCCTCGCTCTGACTGGTAGGGAGTAAGAGGGGGAGGGGGGCCTCGCTCTGACTGGTAGGCAGTAAGAGGGGGAGGGGGGCCTCGCTCTGACTGGTAGGGAGTAAGAGGGGGAGGGGGGCCTCGCTCTGACTGGTAGGGAGTAAGAGGGGGAGGGGGGCCTCGCTCTGACTGGTAGGGAGTAAGAGGGGGAGGGGGGCCTCGCTCTGACTGGTAGGGAGTAAGAGGGGGAGGGGGGGGCCTCGCTCTGACTGGTAGGGAGTAAGAGGGGGAGGGGGGGGCCTCGCTCTGACTGGTAGGGAGTAAGGGGGAGGGGGGGCCTCGCTCTGACTGGTAGGGAGTAAGGGGGGGAGGGGTCTTTCTCTGACTGGTGTGAGGAAGGGGTCGGGGAGATAAAGCACTTCTTTTCCTTCTGGGGGTACAGTTGTGTGGGTACCTGGACACGTGTCGTCGGCCCCTGTGATCTGCGTGTGACGTGTTTATCTTCGGATTGAGAGCGGATCTGCATGACTCTTCTCGCCGGCTGAGTGATCGCTCTTACACACGAGGACGCTGCGGAGTTTATTCTAGGACGGTGGGACATTCACTCCCATCCACAGAATAGCGCAGTTACCGGTGAGAAGCGCAAGAGTCAGGAGAGTAAACCGCGAATGGTGGGGACCGCAGCGCAGCCGGAGGCGGGCCCGAGCCTCTGTTCGCGTAGCGCAGTTCTGGCCACACGTCCGCGAACCGCACGCCGTCGTACTGCAAACTGCCGTATTTATGCGCTCCACCTCTGCTGGCTTATGATGTGGGGGTTCCCTTTCCCCAGTAGTTAAGGAGAGCCCACCCAAGTCGTTACACCCCCCTAATATAATAGTCACAGACCCCGCCTTCCACGTAACCAGCGCTCCTGTCCTCCCCCGGGTAGCTGTACCCCACCCCACACTTTACCCAAGCCCCCCTGTTAGTCCCAGCCCCCCCCCCCCCCTTCTCACTCCGTGTACCGTACAGCGCCTTCAGCAGGCAGGAAGCAACATATCCGGTTGCTCATTGGCCCCTCCTCTTCTGCTCATGTTCCAGACCCTCAGCTGTGAGAAGTCTGGGGTCCGTCAGGGTCTTTGGCCCCCCGATATAAGCGATGGTGGTTCCCGTACAGATGAGAAGCCGGCTGACAACCCCTGAGGGGCTGAGATTTAGTGTTGGGCAGAATGGCGCACTCGCTGGGCGTTGGCGTATTAGACAACCTGTTAATCACGTCTCACTTTCTCTGTAACCCGTTGCGGTTATTAGAGCGACTTGGCGCAGAGCTTGCAATCAAGAGTGTCGTAAAGGAGCCGCGTCTGGAACCAGTCGGTCCGGTTCGCGGAGGGGTGACGGCGCGGCACATCTGCCCCGGGGGCTCAAAACCGGTTCCCCCACTTCACACAGAGCGTGCCAAGATAAAATAAACAAGTGGCACCGGAAGATGCAGCTGTGGCCCCGCGCCCGGCGCTCGCCCAGCTGTGGGTAATGCCAGCGGGCGGCACAGCTTGGTCTGTTGATGTTTATGCAGTTAACCATTTAGTGCCCAGGGCTATCTCTTCCGTGAGCTCAGACTTTCTCCCTCCACTTCGAGCGGATGATTAAAGGAAATATATGCGCCAAATATATTAAAAGGCGCACGCTGCATAACTGGCGTGTTTTGGCCCATCTTAAAGCTGGATAATGAAATTAGCGCCACTTTTGCGCCATTTTTTTGGCTATGAACTTAAGGTAACTAAACTTTTCAAACTTGTGCGCTGTTATAGCGACGTGTCGGCTTGGCCGAGACCCCCACTATTAGCTAAAACCAATGGGCAGAAGCGCATTTCCCGTCCCCGCTCGCAGCGGTGTACAGGCTCTGTAGAAAGTCTGCGGAGCACCGCTGCCCCTTCACTGTAGTAATGGTGGGGGTCTCTGCATCCAGACCCCCACCGTTCAAAACTTCGGAAGTGTTCAAAGTTTGAGAAGGTTTAGTTACATTTTGAACAACCGTCCCACAAACTCCTGCAATGTCAGAGGTTTTGACTGGTGAGACCCCCACAGATCGCTATAACTCATGGGCGAAGCACTCGGCTGAGCGCTGCACCCCTTCAGTGGTGTGCGGACCCCATAAACTTTGTATGGAGCCTGTGCAGCGGTCCGAGCGGTGACAGAAACCGGGGAACTGGCACAGTGCTGACATGATAGTGGGGGTCCTGGCAACGGAATCCCACCAATCAAAACTCGCCTGTCACAAGTTTAAAAAGTTGAGTTACGCTTTTGTAAACTTGCGGTCTCTGTGCGCCTCCACAACTTGGCGCGGTTTTTATGGCAAAAATTGGCACAAATCTAGTTTTCCTCGTGGGGTTTTGAATTTCTCCCCCTTCCTGAGCAATACGGACCACCGCCTCTACACGGGGGACCTACAACACTGTCCGTCCTCAGCCTTATGAATAGAATGCCAAAGCTACAGTAAAAGCTGACACTCTGAGAAGGAGAGAACATAAAGCAATGCTTTCTCTGCCTCTTAGGGTCCGGGGACCTCCAGGAGGACCCCGTGGGCCGTTGGTGGATGTTGCTCGCGATGGGGGGGGGGGTCCCTTCTCTCCTCTGCCGAGTTCTATCATCCAAGCGTGTAGAGGAGCCCTATAGGGACTGCGGCAGACTTCACGCTCCTGAGTGACCCCGATGTACATGTCAGCTGAGGCGGGCGCAGTTACGGCCCTTAATGGAACATTCCTGTGTTTAATGTTTCCACTTGATATTCGGCTCACGGAGTCCCCGACCCCTCGCAGCGCTCGGCTTTCATGAGACGTGTTTATTGAAGGTCACCGCTTGCGGATTATTTCCATAACTTCCCCGTCACGCCGTATCCGTGATCTGCGCCCCTACGGTGGCCGGGTCGGTCCGGCGCGGTCGGATTATCTTGTTTTTGGTTTGCACGGTGATAAAACATGGCGGAGCGTTGTGCGCCGTTAGTGCGGCTTCAGCGATGAGTCCGCGGCGTCTCGGTGGTAGTCTGCAACCAACAACTCTGACCGCGTCGGCTCTGCTGCATCATGCTCTTCCTGCAGGAGACGTCTTCGGAAGAAGAGCTCAGTGAAGGAACCAGGTGCCCAGAGGAGGGGGCTGCCGGCCCAACAAAATGCCCATTCTGACCATGCCAGCTGGCTCTCGCAGCGCTGTCATCTGTCTTCTTCCCACCCAACCGGATCTCCGAAATATCAGTGCCAAAGGTCGGAGCGCCTCACGCCGTGGGACAAACACAACGTTTCCTCCAGGGCCGGGAACTCCAGTGAACTTAAAGGGGAACTCCTCTACATATTGGACTAGAAGATGGTACAACGCGAACGTTATCCGGAACGGGTTCAAGAAGCGATCAGAGTCTCAAAAAGCAATCAGTAGGTAAAAGGAGCGATGAAAAACTCCTCAAGGTAAAAAGTCCTAACCTCGAGAACCTGCGGGGGCTGGAAAACACCGCAGTGCGCAGAGAGACGATCACGTGTGCCGGATGGGGGGACGAGGCGCGTCTAAAAATGCCCAGAAACTTAGCGGAAAGTTGGCGGAAGCTGCTGATATCAGGGGGGCCTTCAGCTCGCCCCCCATCCCTGACTGTGTGCACACCCCACTGAGCTCCGTGTGTCTACGGCATCCGGGGAGCGCCATCACATGGGAGGTGTACAGCGCTTATTATAGCCCCTGTGGGAAACAACTCATCACTGAAAGGGGTCGGAGGAGGATGTCAGGAATCATTCTGACCAACAGGCTGCACAGTCAGCTGAATACAACGCTGGAGCTCCAACTAACGTGTCCGAACGCACAACTCGCCGTTCCTCCGCACGGATGGTATAACAGCGGACGACCAGTTCCAGCGCCATTGTGTCTAAGAGAAACAAAGACTCCAGCGGGCAAAAGAGCGCAAAACTTGTATCACTGAGCAGCGGAGAAACATCTCCTGGTCAGATGGAGACAGATTTATGTGGTGATGGGAGGGCAGAATTTCGCGCCAGTAGCATGAATCGCTGACCCCTTCCTGTCAGCCGGTCAGAACATGTCAGCACCGCCATCTAATCTGCGGCAACTACAAGAAGCTTCCTGTCCGCAGGGGCCGATATTCCTCCAAGAGGATTTCATCATGGATGGAATCTACACCGCGACAAATTACTGAAGGCCAGAGGAGCCCAAGGCTACTAGATGGGGCTGATAAAGGGGTCAGTGTGCTTTACTGCAGTATGTACAGCGTGCCGCAGCCGGTTTATGTGACGGTCGCGGCTGGTGAAGGCCTCCAGCTCATGTCTAGATCACCGGACTCGCGGTTACACAACCGTTCTAGCGGCTTCTCCTTCTTGGCACTCGGCTTCCTCCATATTGTAATGGTCCTGTCCGCCGTACGGGAGACTGCAGCGGCACAAACGTGTCCACGAACGTAGCGGTAATGAGCGGCGCTCTGATGTTTGTGGACACCAACTCTGCCGGCAGATGCCACAGGGCATTCGCCGTTTCATAGCGGGCTTATATATCGCCACCCGTGTACAATGTATTGCGTACGGACCGCGCTTTATACGCAGCCTATACTGATGTGCAGGGCTCACACTGCGCTACACATGGAGGTACAGTAGGCTGTCTGTTTCTCGCAGGGTCCTCACACCGCGGTGCACGGAGCAATGAAAGTCCGTTGACTCCATTCGCTGCACGGCGTGTGTAATGTGCGCTGATCACGCGGTTTCTGCCATGGACTTTCTTCCTCGCTGGGAGAGAATGCGGCTCATTTACTGGCAGGATAGAGGATGCTGGCGGCGAGGAGCAGCTGGAGGATCCGGGCCGTGGAGGGGGGACAGGAAGCGACTGCTCCATCATCCCCAGGCCTGCGAGCCCCTCCGCTCATTGTGTAGCTTCTGGTTGACGAGGGTCTCATCTGCCAGAAACACTTTGGTCATGAAGGATTTACAGTCTGTGCAGTCCTGCAAGGAAAACCTCTTCTCAGCAGTGATGTGGGGTCACATTAGGGGAACTGCGCCCAAATAACCCATTACTGACTGATTTGGGGTCACATTAGGGGAACTGCGCCCAAATAAGCCATTACTGACTGATATGGGGTCACATTAGGGGAACTGCACCCAAATAACCCATTACTGACTGATATGGGGTCACATTAGGGGAACTGCACCCAAATAACCGATTACTGACTGATATGGGGTCACATTAGGGGAACTGTGCCCAAATAACCCATTACTGACTGATATGGGGTCACATTAGGGATACTGCACCCAAATAACCCATTACTGACTGATATGGGGTCACATTAGGGGAACTGCGCCCAAATAACCCATTACTAACTGATATGGGGTCACCCTAGAGGAACTGCACCCAAATAACCCATTACTGACTGATATGGGGTCACATTAGGGGAACTGCACCCAAATAACCCATTACTGACTGATATGGGGTCACATTAGGGGAACTGCGCCCAAATAACCCATTACTGACTGATATGGGGTCACATTAGGGGAACTGCGCCCAAATAACCCATTACTAACTGATATGGGGTCACCCTAGAGGAACTGCACCCAAATAACCCATTACTGACTGATATGGGGTCACATTAGGGGAACTGCACCCAAATAACCCATTACTGACTGATATGGGGTCACATTAGGGGAACTGCACCCAAATAACCCATTACTGACTGATATGGGGTCACATTAGGGGAACTGCGCCCAAATAACCCATTACTAACTGATATGGGGTCACCCTAGAGGAACTGCACCCAAATAACCCATTACTGACTGATATGGGGTCACATTAGGGGAACTGCACCCAAATAACCCATTACTGACTGATATGGGGTCACATTAGGGGAACTGCACCCAAATAACCCATTACTGACTGATATGGGGTCACATTAGGGGAACTGCGCCCAAATAACCCATTACTGACTGATATGGGGTCACATGAGGGGATCTGCGCCCAAATAACCCATTACTGACTGACTGAGCCGTCACATTAGGGGAACTGCGCCCAAATAACCCATTACTGACTGATATGGGGTCACATTAGGGGAACTGCGCCCAAATAACCCATTACTGACTAATGCGGGATCACAATAGGGGAACTGCGCCCAAATAACCCATGACTGACTGATATGGGGTCACATTAGGGGAACTGCGCCCAAATAACCCATGACTGACTGATATGGGGTCACATTAGGGGAACTGCGCCCAAATAACCCATGACTGACTGATATGGGGTCACATTAGGGGAACTGCGCCCAAATAACCCATGACTGACTGATATGGGGTCACATTAGGGGAACTGCGCCCAAATAACCCATGACTGACTGATATGGGGTCACATTAGGGGAACTGCGCCCAAATAACCCATGACTGACTGATATGGGGTCACATTAGGGGAACTGCGCCCAAATAACCCATGACTGACTGATATGGGGTCACATTAGGGGAACTGCGCCCAAATAACCCATTACTGACTGATATGGGGTCACATTAGGGGAACTGCACCCAAATAACCCATTACTAACTGATATGGGGTCACCCTAGAGGAACTGCACCCAAATAACCCATGACTGACTGATATGGGGTCACATTAGGGGAACTGCGCCCAAATAACCCATGACTGACTAATGCGGGATCACAATAGGGGAACTGCGCCCAAATAACCCATTACTGACTGATATGGGGTCACATTAGGGGAACTGCACCCAAATAACCCATTACTAACTGATATGGGGTCACCCTAGAGGAACTGCACCCAAATAACCCATTACTAACTGATATGGGGTCACCCCAGAGGAACTGCACCCAAATAACCCATTACTGACTGATATGGGGTCACATGAGGGGATCTGCGCCCAAATAACCCATTACTGACTGAGCGGTCACATTAGGGGAACTGCACTCAAATAACCCATTACTGATGAGGGGGTCACATACGGGGTGACTGCCCTTGAACGACCCGCTACTGATGGTTCCCCTCTTATGAGATTATTTGCAGCCTTCCCCCATCAGTTTTGATGAATGGGGCTGCTGACGCTCCTACATGGGTAACATGATGGGTCACCCACTAAGACCGGTCAGTCATCGGCCCCCACAGTGTCCATTGTGTCCTGCAGGGAGGATCTTACAGCCTTCGTAGGGTCCCAGTCTGCCATTACATCTAATAGGGTAGTGTCTTTGGTTTCTCAGGGCTGCAGGGTAATGGGGCTCTTAGGTTTAGTCGGCGACCGCTGACCTCAGTGAATGGGTGCTGACGGTTGTGCACTGTTTGCTCGGGGCTTTCCTTCAGCTTCTCCTTTGCTGCAGGTTTAAAGGTAGAGGGGTGAAATCAGCAGACCCCATTGTTGTCGGTGGGTGGAGACCCCATTGGTCAGGAGTCATAGTCGGCCCTGGAGCCCACAACGGGTCCCCCATTCATGCTGCGGGATGTTGGTGGTTTTCTGAGCAGCCATTAACCCCCATGCACGCTTGTGCCCGTGATGCCCTTCTATTTTTAGGGGGCACTTTGTATATTTCGATCTTTTTTTTGGAAGGGTGCCCTCGTATTCAGTCTTGTTCGTGACGCCTTTTCTTTTTAACGAGCGTCTACAATGTGGACTGGACTTTAGGAGGAGAGGTGACTGGGTGGCAGCCATGATGGACCGATTTCAATCAGTAGTCGTTTGGGACCCCACTAGGTACCCATCCAGTCCTACAGTCCTGGGCATTCATAGACCACTAATTCGTAGAGTCCACCAGTGCTGTGGGGTGGGGCTCTGTGATTTAGTGAGGTCCACAGCTGGTGAAGGGTGGTGCCCTTTATTGCAGGTCTTGCTGGGCTCTTGGGGTCCGGAGTACTCCCTGGAATGGTTGGCTGTTGTCCTTCAGTGACTCGTGTCTGGATGTGGCCGTCGGCGCCCCCTGACATCCACTGCTGGGTGGGATCTCCTTCAATGGAAGTCTTCAAAGGCGGACAGACATCTGTCTGGGATGATTTAGTGATCCTGCACTGAGCAGGGGTTGGACCAGATGACCTTGGAGGACCCGATGACCTTGGAGGACCCGATGACCTTGGAGGACCCGATGACCCCGGAGGACCCGATGACCCCAGAGGACCCGTTGACCCTGGGGGTCCCTTCCAACCCTTCCATTCTATGATCTCTTGCATGTTCATAAAATGCCCCTCTTGCACCCAGTAATTCCCCGTATTTAGCCCTGTAGTCTGTATTCCTCTCCAGGAACGTCGGGGGGCTATTTCAGTCCTGATGCCGCTCTGGTGTCCCAGAATCCTTTGCCACACATTCCAGGTTTACATGGCAGGCGGGATTCCTGGCATAAGTTGCCCATTTAATCCTGGCACACGCGGGGTGTGAATTCTTGCGGTCTCGCTTGGTGTTAGTAGTGTAACGCGAGCCTCCGCTCGGAGTCCTGTGCGCTATATTTAATGGTCGGACCCTCTTTATCTTCGCTGTCGGGGCACCTGTGTGCCCGCACGCTCTGGTGGGCATGTTGATCATTGGCATTTCCCATCCCACTAGTATCTTACAATCCCTGGCCGGCTGGGCAGTTTGCGGGGTCTCTGTACAGCGAAGAACATTGAAGGGTCCGCAGCCCTGAACTGTGGCCCTTTCATCCTGAGAGCTGGTGGGGGTCCCAGTAGTGGGATCCCCCCAAATAAATGTAACAGTAGCAGAAGCAGCTTAATGCTCTGTTTGTATTTAAGATCTCTGCTTGCTGTCAGTCACCAGCGCCGGCCCCGCTAAGCTGTGTTGTCAGCTGACCAGCGGGGCTCCTAAGCGGCGGTAGTACGGGGGACGGTCGGCTCGCTATACCTTCCTGTACTTTGTAGGCTGCAGGGATTTTCGCCGCACTTCTGCGTTCCGGTCAGTGACCTAATCGCCGCTCTCCATGTTCTGCGCGGTGGACGCCATACTGGGATCATAATGGTTTCTGCATCTCTGGCGAGATTCTGGAAATCTCTGACTTCCTGCTAGTCCATTTTTTGCGGTCCCGGGTCTATTATGCGGTGCTCAGTACCCCGCGCCCGTGGGCTCCTCGCGGAGCGGTTTTCTGAACGGGAAATGCCATTTAAAGGAAAGTCTTTCCCTTCTGCTGCCGCCGTCCTGGGAGTCGCAATCCAATTCACCGGCTCGTCGTCTTGTCTCGCTGGATGATTCTGATTTCCGTTTTGCGCTGCGGCGAACATTACACTCTGCTGTCCTGCGCTGGTAATGGCGGGTGACATCCACTAATGGCGGCTATTCCGGTTGTCGCTATGATGCCTCCTGCAGTACCTGCTCTCCTCGTGTGTCAGTATAGACTGCAGATGTGGAATTCTATTCATGTATTAGGAGGCTGCGGATGAACGGTGCATGAAGATGAGGTGATCAATAAGCAGTCCCCATACTGTGAGAACTACAAGCCCCAGCAATGTTTTTTTCGCTCTGCCCTACAGTTTGTAGTGCTCTGTGTATGCTGGGAGAATAACCCCTTAGTGACTCTGCCTACTTTGATCCCAAGGATGCAACAATTTTGGGTGAATTTTCATCTCAATTTTCAAAAGTCTTAACTTTTTTTTTAATTTCATGTTTATGGTCCTGAGGGGGACTTGAACCTGCGAAGCTATAATACACTGCAGTACTTCAGTACTTCAATGCATTCTCACTGATTGTAGTGATCACTGGCTACCCATCAACCCTCTGCAATTTCATGGCATTGGGCTGATGACATCAGAGAGGGGGCGCCCTCCCTCTGCCAACCTTGTAATACCACAATCATGAAGGCATGTAAGGAGTTAACAGCGGGGATCGGTGTTCTTGCACTGCTGTAGGAGGCGCCCACTTTGGATGAACTCGGCTTTTATAGGCTGCAAATGTTTCAGGGCCCCCTACTCATACAGATGCCCCCTGGGGCCGGAAGGGGTTAAGGGGTTTGGGTGGTTGTGGCTGCTTTGCAAAAATCTGCGCATCTGACTCCTGCAAGGCAAGGACTCGTCTTCCTGCCATGTACTCCAGTCACAGCTAGAGCTGCATGCAGACTTCAGCTAATGGTTGGAGGCCGGTGTTGTACACGCAGCTCTGGCTGTGACTAGAGCACAAGACCTGATGAGACTCGCAGTGCGGTGGATGTTTATACCAAGTTACAAAACCTTGTGGTGAATCTAGTTGGAGGCGGAGTTTATCTTTATTCTGGTTGGTTGGCGCCGCCTCATGTTGCGCCATTTTCCTTCCTGCTTTCTTCCTCGCCTCCGGTTAATCTCCACAAGCCGCCATTGCTAATCTGTAAAGCCCTAATGATGTGCGACGTTCGTGCGGCCGGCCGGCGCTCAGAGCTGCGGATTAATATTTAGCCTGTAATAAATTTGTCAAAACTTGTTCAGCCGCGACGGAGTAATTGGCGAAGCGGCGGAGGACCGGCGTCTTACCTTGTAATAACATTAACCCCATAATAGATCTTCGGATTTAATCTGTGAAATATACAAAAAAAATGACTGTAAAGGGATCTCGTCTGCGCCGCGGCACAATGGCGTGCGGATGTTCACAGGGAATGTCGCCCTTTTTCATTCAAATTTGTAGCGGATCTGCAGCATTTTCACTGCAGGATCTGCGGCTCAAAACACACCGACCCGCTGCGTAGTGCTGCCGCGTAAAGGGATATGCTAAGCCCCGCCCTCTGAGATGACTGACTCCACCCTCTGATAAGATGACTAATGACCCTGCCCCCTCTGAGGATGTGACTGAGCCCGCCCCCTCTGGTGACCCAAACCCTGTAAAGAGCTCACTCTAACGAGGTGGCTCTGCTGACTGCGTCCCGGTCTACACAGCAGGGCCGATCTACAGTAAAGCGCAGCTCTCAGATGGTTTTCTGTTACATTGTGAAAACTGCAATATTTCAGAATCTTCCCAAATAACTGATGCGCCATCTTCCAGAACCAGGTAGAGACAATAAGAGTTGGTATTTGTCTTGCAGGTGACGAAGCGCTGAGCTCTCTCCTCCTGGACCGGGAACCTATTCGGGTAAGTGGCTGGCGTACATGTGGGCTGCGCCAAAGCTGTCTTCTCCCATTGTCTTGGAGGTGATAATGCGGTACAGCCGCGGCGTCCATCTTTAATGTCTTCCACATGTCCTGGATGCTCTCACATCCGCCTCTCTGCTCTGGCTGCTTCTTTGGGAGCTGATACGAGGTCTTCTGCTGTCCATGGCGGGGATGCCAATCCTAAGTGGATGGGGGTGGTGGTGGTGGTGGGGGGTCTGATAAGAGAGGGGGCGGGGGGGGGGGGGGGGGCGGCACCTAGTGTATAATTAGACTGATTTTCTTTCTAGCCAGAGCTGGAATCTCCCAGCACCCCCTGCCTGTTCAGTGTCTGGTGACTTGCTCTCCTTCTAGCAGGCTCTGCATGATCATCTGCCCCCAGGGGGTGGATGATGAGCAGCTTGCTGACTGTTTCCAGTAGCCATGCTTTGTGTGTACATGTCTGTTTTCCGTACACGCTGCGCCTTCTGTGCTGGATGCGTCTTGTAGTGAGAAGTGCCCTGTGTACACGTCGCAGGTGGTAAGTGCCCCTCCCCGGTGTAACCGCCGCTCACCCTCTGAGGGCACATCTGGGACTTCCCTGGAAGGTCGGTCACCGTGTGGTTTCTTGGGTGCGGCGTTGTTTGTCAGGCTTCCTCTTTGCTCAGCAGGACGGGGTTAATTACAGGTTCTGGAGCTGAACTTGCTTCAATAGTGTTTATGAGGTTTTTCTTGGGGGTTTTGTGATCTATTCCCCGGGGTCCCGGCAGATCCAGGACCCCGCCTCAGATGACACGCATGGATTTACTTAGTTTCCTTTTCTCCGGTTTGTATTCATGTTTTTTTCCACGCTTCATTCCTTGCTCATCCATGGATAAAATGCAAGAGCTACAGTGTATACTGACACACATGCAGAGCAACAGGTCAAAGTATGTGAGGATATAAAAATTGGGATCTATGAACTTGTGTGTCTGTCGAACACCTGATCCCTCAGTGATCACTCAGTCGGCGGGTTCTCATCTGCTGAAGGGAAATCCCATTGTAAGACTCAGACAAGTCAGAGAATTGTAGTAATTGCTTGTTTAAAGGGGCTGCGGTGAGATATACACAGGGTGGGGGTAAGTTGGGGGTCTGATCACTGAACGGGGGCACAACAGTCCCTGCGCTAATGAAGCTGCTGCTGCTTGGTTCGTTTCAGTGGGAGTGCTGGAAACTGCTGAGTAGAAGTGAGCGGTCATGTGACTCTCTCCTATGACAAACGCGCAACCTCTGCTCCGTCCGTGGGGGGACCTTCCGGACCTCAGTGGGGGTCCAATCACCGCACCCCACCGTTCATCAGAAAGTTATTGGCTAACTCTTGGTGCGACCCTCAGGGGTTAACTTGAACAGAAGTTGGTCTAATTTTTCACCAATTTTAAGATCTCTGCTTACTGTCAGTGAATGGAAACCTTTTAATTTAAACTGAAACTGGACTGTCCCTCCAATACTAGCTGATCAGTGGGGGTCTCACCACTGGGAGAATAGGGGTCCACAACGTCTTGTAACGAAGGTGGGGGCGGTTACACATGCTCTGCCTTCACTGGGACCGCCAGAGATAACGGAGCGCTCTGAACCCAGCAGTCTCCGGCAGTCATATTGAAATGACCAAAGCGGCGGTCCGGTCAGCATGTGACCGTTGCTGCCTTCAGTGTGGGGTCAGCAAGTTATCCCCCGTCCTAAGGGGGGGTGGGGGGCTCATTCACACGGCGTGTTCAGTTTAGTTTGGGACATATGCAGCATTTCCACGTACCACAACTGTGAAGAAGACGCAAGAAGGCGCCATTCACTTAATGTGTAAGTACTCCCGTGTTCGCTGCGTGTTTGTGATCTCTCTGCCCTTAATGGGCATTTGCAGTCCGTAATACCGGCTGAAGTGGGACGTGCCGCGACCTGTTGGGTGCGCGAACAAACATGGCGGATTACCCCAATACAGATCAATGCGGTTAGCGCAAAACAAAGGGAGCAGAGATACAGCCGTGCGGATGAGGCTGAAGGGGTTAACTTGTTTGTGGGGCAGCTGGGAAGTTGTTACATTGTATCCAGTCTGGCTGATACATTGTAACATTTGGGGCTTCTTTGTCGCAGTCTGTTGTAAGCGGGGCTTGAATGCAGTTTCTGCTCTCGCAGCGCGGGGAGTCGGTAACAGTTGGGGGGATCAGTGTCGTCCGTCGCTGCCCCCCTCCTCCTGGGCCCCCTTATCTGTGTTATACATTATCACCGCTATTGTTTCCTGCCTGAATGGGAAAGTTCAGCATTCCGGCTCGGTGGGGGATGGGGGATTAACCCCTTGGGTTGTCGCGGACAGTAACGCTGATGCAGACTGCATCCGCCATTGGTTATACTTAGAAGCGTCTGTGTGGGTCTGGGGGCGCCGCGGACGGTCGGCGGTGTCTAAATTTAGATACAATGTATCAAGTTTATTATGATGAAACACAAGGTGCACAGATTAAAGGGGTGTCCAGAGGGGCCGTATACTGCGTTCAGAGGCCGCGCTGCGCTGATGACTTCTGGCCACGGTGCTGATTGTTTTTGTGGCCTAGTAAACGTGCAAAGATTGCGCCAAACTTATTATGGATTCTATAAATTGTGTTATTGGATCAATGTGACCCCCCCCCCCCCCCCCCCCACCGTCTAAATACCTTCCGATCTCGCGCACCCTCCTATCAGCGACTTGTTCATGAATAGAATTCCAAAACTGCAGTAAAGACTGACACAGTGGCCACAGCAGAGCGAAACGCATTGCCACGGACTAGTAACGACCCAGTCAGGGTCTGTAGAAGGTGCTGTGTCGTGGTGCGGGGGGTCTTGGACCTGGGATGTCGGACCTCATGAGATTCCGATGAGGGGAGTAGTGCGGCCTTCCTGATAACACCCCCTCCCCCTTCATCCTACCTGGTTCCCAGCAGATTCCTGTGGTGTGAGCCCCTCCTACAATCGGGGGTGTATTTTAATGGCTGCCGCGGAGGGGCCCCGATCATCCAACAATCCCACTCGTTCCATTGAGAGGGGCGGAGCTTCGGCAGTGACCTGCAAATTCGTGGCAGATAACCGCGTCTTGCGTGTTTTTAGGCCGATCAGCACCCAAATTCTCGCTGAACTCTCAACTGCAGAAAATGCGCTCCATGCGGACGCAATCGTGCTTCATGTTCGCGGATTGTGTTTGATTTGAGTCAAAATGCATCCCAAAGCTGCTAATGGGAATCCGCGCCAAAGTCTATTCAATGGGGGCTTTAAAGCTAGATTGTCGAGGAGAAATGTCACATCGCGTGGATTCTGCGTGGGGGGCCATCCGCATATATCTGTCCCACGTGTCGATCGCGGCGGCCGCAGGTTAAAGATCCGCCGTTTTTGAGGCAAAATTTATATGGGTGTCCCGTTAGAAGCCGTGCGAGCAGGACAAGCGGAGGACCGCTTCCAGCAAGCAGAGATCTTAAAAATAGTGAGGACCTGTGATGCCTGCCGAGCGGAGGAACTGTGGGGGCTGCGAGATGAGACCCCCTGATGCTGCCGGAGTTGAGCATACACTTTCAATTTTGGGTCACTGTCCCTTTAAATTGTCTCCCCTCAAGCTAGTAATTAGCCTGTAATTAGCACTTTTTAACTCCCTCCCTGCTGGAGGGGCTGCCTGTGGTCAGGAAATGGTTAATTAAGTCCTGCTGTTATCATTTTTTCATCTATTGCATTAACCAGAAACATCTGGCGCCCCTTAACGGGATGAGGCCCCCTGGCAGCGGGCCAGCCGCGGGAGGGTAGCGAGTAGCGCTGACCGCCCAGCCAATGAGGATGGGGAGTTTCCCCTCCTGTACAGCAATGTTTAACATCCTTCTGCCTGCTTGTGTCGGTCTTCACTGCAGCGCTGGCATTCTATTCTTGAACCAGGAGGCCCTGGATGAGCGCAGTCCTGTCTTGCTAGAAGGCTTTGAGGACTCAGCAGTAACATAAATCCTCAGATGGCCGTAGAACCGGACAATTGGCGGTTTTATTATCCGTAATGAATCCTCGCTCTTTCCAAGCTGAATCCGTCTCTTGTCTAAATGTCAGGCTGTGCATGCAGCGGCCCCCCGGCCGGGCGGCGGTCCTGGGACCCCCCTAATAATGAAGCCCCTGTGAGGCTCGCACGGCACATGCTGTTCCTCGGCGCGCTGTTGTTGCTCCGCTCTTGGCCTCCGTCCCCGCTGTGATGTCATCTTGTGATCCGCAGCTGCAGAGTTCATCCAACCTGCTGCAAACAACGCCCGAAATATCGCAGCGTTCGCCGCAGATCCTGAATGGCGTCCAAAGGCGACTCCTTCTGTCCTCCCTCCTCGCCAGACTTCGTTATCGTCCCTGTTTTGTGTAAGACTTCTTCCCCCTCTCGCCTGTGTCGGTCTTCACTACAGTTCTGGCATTCTATTCATGAACCAGGGAGCTCAGGATGAACGTGACATATGGTATAATCTGTAGGGCTTCTCCCGGGTTTTGGCGCGCCCCGCCTCGGTTATATATTAAACCGTTCCCTGCGATAAAATGCCGTACGGCGCCCGGCTTGTTGGCCGACCGCCTGCTAAATCCCCTCTCTTGGCCGGGCAGTGGTGTCAGCGGTGGACATGAGATGCGGCGCTGGCGCTCCGCCACGCTTTCTCCCCTGCGTCTTAGATGTTCGCCGCACAGATACATTCCTCGCACTCTGGAAACGCTCACCGCCTTCTACGTATCACTTTGCAGCGTCCCGCGGTGAGGCGTCCAGTTATGTGCCTTGCAAGCTGGCGATCCGCACGTATTCGCTGTTATCTGCCATTCCTATCTGGTTGTAAGAAGTGGCGTCCTGAGAGACGCGAACAGAGGGGAACATTTAAAGGGCCGGTACACCTGAAATTAAAACCCTACTGTAAGGGCTCAGACGGGCGTGGGTGTCACGTAAATGTGCCGCGTATTGACAGCCTGGCGCGGATTTGATGCGTTAATATTCACGGACGCAAAAAACACACAAGAAGGCACAACAGATTTATTTTTTAACCCCGTCTCTCCCATCAGCCGCTGTTTCCAGGGTCGCACGGACTGCAGATCTGCACACACGCACAATGAGCTCATGTGAAATCCAAGTGTCTTAGGGTGCGGCCGCACGGAGCCCGCGCCAAAATCCTCTTACAATAACATCCCACTGACCGGTGATGGGAGCCGCGTCCTCGCCGTGTCGGCGGGTTTGTGACGTCGCACTTCAGTCCTTCTCAGGGTTTGTTTTTGCCAGAGTGATCAATGGCGGCTTCAAGATATACGTGAAATGCAAAAACCGCGTCTACGTAGCGGGAGCGTTCGTGCGGTCGCTGGGGATTCCACCTCTTAAATCTGTCGGATTTCCCGTCTTTTGTCGCTGATTTTCGCTCGGATCCGCATGTGGAATTTGACCCGTCAACGGAGTAAAAACGGCGTGCGGAATATCACTGCGCAAAATCTCATTTCTGTATCAAGAAATGACGCCACAAGTTTAGTTCCCGCTTGGATGTTCTGCTCCTCGCCATCTGTGCCGCTCCTCGCCATCTGTGCCTATCTTCCGCTCGGCGTTCAGCACGCTGGTTCTGCCGCAGACGGAGCTAAATCCGCATTTGGATCCGCGGCAGAAAGCAGAATTCACGCAGAAAATTCCACAGAGCATCCCGCCGTTTGTACGGGTGCTAATTCTGCGCAAATTACACACAAGTACATGTGGGAGATGCAGCGCAGATGAATGAGGCCTTACTATGTTGTGTCAGTCTTCACTGCAGTCCTAGAATTCTATTCCTAGCAGTGCTGCGGCTCTCATCTGGTGCTGATCATTAATCCTCTCCAGCATTGGCTGTAAATGGCGTCTCTCGTTCCAGCGGCCATGTTGGCGGTGGGAGTGGAGGGAGGCGCTGTCATCGCGGGGCTCAACTTCTCTCTCGCCCAGTTTTTACGGCTTCGCTCTTTAGTTGTACCCTTTACTTTCTGGCGAAAAACGAAAGGCGCGCGAATATCAGCGACTCCTGGGGGTGAGTGCAGAACAGGGGACTTATTTTGCCAGAACCCTTTCATAATCCGCTGTCCTCTATTTATTGGGACTGTTCATCCTGGGCTCCCTGCTTAAGGAATAGCATGCAAAAACTGCAGTGAAGACTGACACCTTCATAGGCCAGGCATTACCGCCTCACGAGTGATCTGAGCAACCTGCTGGGGTTTTAGTGGCGCCATTGTGTGACAGTGTGGTGACCGCGGCTGAGGAAAGGCGGCGCTCACACCAGCGAGACGCGCAGGAAGAGAACCCGAGATTTTTATTTTTTCGTGTGCGATTTTTCTCTCACCGCGGCGGCGAGAGAAGCTGAAGCTGAAGTCGCTCGCGCCACATTTATACAGTCGCTGAACCCACGATAGTTTTGTGTGTTGCCAGACTCGCATGGAGATGCAATTCGCTGTTTATAGTCTGCGTGCGCCATTTTTCTGCCACAGCGCTAGGAGAGAGAAATTACAGTACGCGCCATTTTATTTTGTTGGGGCGATCTTCGCAATGACAAATCGCATGCTCGCCGGCGCGGAGTGTCTGGACTGATGTCACGTCTGTCCGTGTGAGTGAGGCCTCAGGCCGGATTTACGCGGTCGACCACGATATCTGTCCGGGAAGCTTGGCCTCCTATCACACTGCGACTCCCTGCGCAAATGCAATTTGAATAAGAAAAACATATGGCGGTACCTGCGGCTCCGCATCCGTGAAACTCGCATATCAGAGGAAGAAAGAAAACATGGTATCGCGCTCGTATGAAAACCGCGTCTCCTTATAAAATTGGTGAGATCACCGGAAAATAGGGAAATCGCCCGTGTGAATAAGAGGTTCTGGTGCAGCAGGAGGCTCTGGATGAGCCCCACGAGGAGGCCGCGCCGGCTGACGCACCGTTACCCAGCTGATCTTCCCTTGGGTCGCTGTGTCTCTGTTCCTGGCGTTACGTCGTCCCCACCGCTTTGGCGCACTGCTGCTCTTCTGTCGCTGCGTCGGGCGCTTTCAGAACGTCTGCTCCATTTCCTTCTGTCTTTTGTCCTGTGCCCCGTGACCTTCGCTGTGACCCCCTGCGCTGCGGGTCGCGTTCACCTGATAGCGCAGTGCTGTCTGAAGAGCGGCGCGGGAGGCGGCTCCATATGTGGCGGGGGCGCCGTTAGGAATGCAATACGTTTTGTATTGGACTCTTGTACAGGCTCCTCCCCTCCATCTATGTACAGCTTTCCCCTTGTAATAGGATAATGCAGTGTAAAGCATGGGGGACAGACCGCTCCACCATCGGCCTCTTGTCAGACTGCAGATCACTTTTAGGCTTCCTCCTACTTTAATGAAGTCCTTGGCACTGCTGTGCTCTAGTGGAGCGTGCTGCAGTGTAAAGCATGAGGGGCAGGTGGGGGTTTCAGACTGCAATGGACATATAACTAGGCTGGAGCCATGGGTGAATATAAGAGCTGCCACAAGGGGGCAGTGGTGGTCAGGGGGGAAGATCAGATGATGCGACCGTTCCGTCGTTGGTGGAGTGGTTGAGCGCTAGCCCAGCCTGGTGCTGCAGGGTGTCAGTCTTCACTGACCGTCCTGGATGAGCAGCAGGGTTCAGGGTAGAAGTGTGGGATTGTGGGAGCTTCCATCATGATGGCCTTCTCCTCAGGGACGCGGCCGCTCCAGGAAGAAGCTTCGTTACTGGGGAAGCCGCAGCCACTTACAGAGCGACTACCAGGCGTCTGTCCCTGAGAGTCCCGTGACGGCTGCACCTTCAGTTTCCTGCCTGGGGGAGTGGGTCGCTGCATCCTGCCAGACAATCCTGTGCCCCTACTCCGGAGGGTAAGACTCCGCCCACCGCGCCATTCTCTGGTTATTAGTCCTTTGTAATTTGCCGTTTAGCGTTCCCATGATTTGCATCACGGTGACGTCCCTCTGCGTGGATGACTGATGCCTCCGCAATCCTCACCTCTCCAGGGGGCATGGACGGGTCATTGTTCTCATGGTTAGGCCACACCCCCCGTATATTGTACGCTGCTATTATTGCGCCGCGAGTTTCCTGACCGCTCTGTTCTTATTCATCAGCTTAAGTCTGTTTTCCTAACGCCGCACTCATAACCGTGATTGTTTCCTGGCCTCGCCGTTCCAAGTGAGCAGCCGTGTGCCGGATCCCCTCTGCGGCTGCCAAGATCCCTGACTGCTCAGATGGAGACGGGAGATAAATCCCATAATGCCGATCCCAGCGGACTTACTGACAGGTGCCGGAGTATCGGATGTCCCAGATTACTGGATCTACCTAAATAACTGTGTACATACATTACTGGTCCTGTATTATACTCCAGAGCTGCACTCACTATTCTGCTGGTGGAGTCACTGTGTACATACATTACTCATCCTGTACTGACCCTGAGTTACATCCTGTATTATACCCCAGAGCTGCACTCACTATTCTGCTGGTGGAGTCACTGTGTACATACATTACTTACCCTGTACTGATCCTGAGTTACATCCTGTATTATACCCCAGAGCTGCACTCACTATTCTGCTGCTGGAGTCACTGTATACATACATTACTTATCCTTACTGATCCTGAGTTACATCCTGTATTATACTCCAGAGCTGCACTCACTATTCTGCTGGTGGAGTCACTGTGTACATACATTACTTATCGTGTACTGACCCTGAGTTACATCCTGTATTATACTCCAGAGCTGCACTCACTATTCTGCTGGTGGAGTCACTGTGTACATACATTACTTATCCTGTACTGCTCCTGAGTTACATCCTGTATTATACCCCAGAGCTGCACTCACTATTCTGCTGGTGGAGTCACTGTGTACATACATTACTTATCCTTACTGATCCTGAGTTACATCCTGTATTATACTCCAGAGCTGCACTCACTATTCTGCTGTTGGTGGAGTCACTGTGTACATACGTTACTTACCTGCACTGATCCTGAGTTACATCCTGTATTATACTGCAGAGCTGTACTCACTATTCTGCTGGTGGAGTCACTGTGTATATACATTACTTATCCTGTACTGATCCTGACTTACATCCTGTATTCTACTCCAGAGCTGCACTCACTATTCTGCTGGTGGAGTCACTGTGTATATACATTACTTATCCTGTACTGCTCCTGAGTTACATCCTGTATTATACTCCAGAGCTGCACTCACTATTCTGCTGGTGGAGTCACTGTATACATACATTACTTATCCTGTACTGCTCCTGAGTTACATCCTGCATTATTCTCCAGAGCTGCACTCACTATTCTGCTGGTGGAGTCACTGTGTACATATATTACTTATCCTGTACTGCTCCTGAGTTACAGCCTGTATTATACTCCAGAGCTGCACTCACTATTCTGCTGGTGGAGTCACTGTGTACATATATTACTTATCCTGTACTGATCCTGAGTTACATCCTGTATTATACTCCAGAGCTGCACTCTCTATTCTGCTGGTGGAGTCACTGTATACATACATTACTTATCCTGTACTCCTCCTGAGTTACATCCGGTATTATACTCCAGAGCTGCACTCACTGTTCTGCTGGTGGAGTCACCTGTGTACGTACATTACTTATCATGTACTGACCCTGAGTTACATCCTGTATTATACTCCACAGCTGCACTCACTATTCTGCTGGTGGAGTCACTGTGTACATACATTACTGATCCTGTACTGATCCTGAGTTACATCCTGTATTATACTGCAGAGCTGCACTCACTATTCTGCTGGTGGAATCACTGTGTACATACATTACTTATCCTGTACTGATCCTGAGTTACATCCTGTATTATACCCCAGAGCTGCACTCACTATTCTGCTGGTGGAGTCACTGTGTACATACATTACTTATCCTGTACTGCTCCTGAGTAACATCCTGTATTATACTCCTGAGCTGCACTCACTATTCTGCTGGTGGAATCACTGTGTACATACATTACTTATCCTGTACTGATCCTGAGTTACATCCTGTATTATACCCCAGAGCTGCACTCACTATTCTGCTGGTGAAGTCACTGTGTACATACATTACTTATCCTGTACTGATCCTGAGTTACATCCTGTATTATACTCCAGAGCTGCACTCTCTATTCTGCTTCTGAGGGGCCTCTTATTGTATTAGCGGAGTGCCCTTGGCATTGGTGGCGGTTCGCACAACAGACGTGGTCTGACTGCTAAGTGGATGCGCGATGTCCTTCCTGTAACCCTTCGTCATCAAGGCTCTAGCGGATGCGTCTGGCGAGAACCGCAGTGTTGTGATAAACGGCGCAGTCTGAAACATTGCGTACATTTATACCATCCCCCCCACCGTCTGCTTATGGCGCTGTCGGCCATCTTGGTCGCATGGCTTGGGAAGTTAATTGTGGGTGGCAAGCTGCCGAGGAGAGCGAAAGTGGAATTGCCAGTATGTTTGCAGCTTTGGATGTGACTGGAGTATGAGAAGTAACGAAGTACAGAGCGGCGTGGTAAAGGCCTCTCAAGGCACCAATATGGGCTTTATAGTTATGAACCAGCAGGGGGTGCCGGTGAGAAAGCAGCTTGCTGAATTCTGAATGCAGCTTTGGATGTGACTAGAGCAGAGGATTTGATAGAAAGCTGCTGTGGGGTTTCTCATGTCTTTGAGCCCCATCTGTGCCGTCCCTAGGAAGAACGAGCGCAGCAGGTCGTCTCATTAGGTTGTACTGGGCTGCGCTGGTTTGTATATGGGAGGAGCCACAGCCCGATGAGGCGGGTTTACCGTTCAGGAGCCTAGGAAAGCTGGGTGAGCGCTGTGATGGCGTCACGCTGACTGTCTGCTGCTGCCTGATAAATGCCACTTTCAGACCCGCGGAGTCGGCCGTGACTGCCGCTTAGTAGACGTGGCCCCTGGCTGACGGTGGCGGCGTGCGGATGATTGGCACGGGCGCCCCGTCTGACTACTCTTCCAGGTTGCGTGCGGATGATTGGCGCGGGCGCCCCGTCTGACTACTCTTCCAGGTTATATAATCTTATGATGTCATCGGCCTCCAAATCCCCCTAAGAAGTTTGTCATGTTAACCGCAGCCAGCTGCCGGATCGCGTGGAGCCGCCGCTGCGCACTTCATCCCTGACCGAGCGCTGACTCCTTGGCGAATCCAGGACCGTGGTTTAACCCTTCCCCAGCCGAGTCTGTCGGGGCTCTCGGCCTCCGGAGGGGTTACACTTTCCTGCTGACCGACTTATCGGCCCCGCCCCCCGCGACTTCACATGAATCGCCACGGCCAGCGATCCGGCTTAATGCGCAAGAAAGGGGCGGAGTCATATAGCTTCAATGGCCTCCGAAGAAAAGATGATGCCCCACAATTGCTCTGAGACTGCTGCCGCGTTTTACCGCCTCGCCGGCCATTCATGGTGCGCCGTGTAGGAGGTCCTGCAGCACCGAATACACCTGTGTGCGCCGCGCCTGCTGGGAGGGTGAAACACGGAAGTGGAAGTAGGGCCCGCGCTGTGCCGGCCGTCCTGTGAGGCCCGTCAGCCGCCCACCATAAAGCAGCATGGAAGCTGCGCGGTTGATGTGACGCGATTTACCGCTTGCCGTGTTGCAGGTGGCGCCAACTATGCAGCGCCCAACGCGTTTTACTGCTTGTGTGACAGCCGGGCGCGCAGCATCTACCCAGCAGCCTCCGGGTCTGATGGCGCAGCTGGTATATGTATCATATGTTCACGGCGCGCTTCTCTGGTTTTTCTAATGGCGCGGTCCCCGTGCCGCTGACGCGTTTCACGGCTTTGTTTTTGTGCTAGACTCCGTGACGATGGCTTCCCGCGGCGCACGTGCTGGACGTGGGCAATCACAACGAGCCCCTCTAAGGGTTAATCAAACCGGCATTGCCGCCTCATGACATCATGGCTCCTCCAGTGACTGGCACGGGCGCCCGGTCTTCTCTTTCCGTCGCCACAATGAGACGCCTGTGTCCTTTAGAGTCTGTCCGTGGAGGCCGCGGCGAGCGCTCGGAGCGCCATCATCTGGCCAGAAGTCGCACCTTTGAGTTTCACTTTTTATTTTTTCCCCCATTCTAATTAAACCCTGATGAGGGTGCCGAGCGGGCAGCGGGCGCGCAGCTTGTTTACAGGCAGTCCTGCATTGACAGCAGCACCTAAACAGTTAACTGCCAGGATCACAGGGAGCGCGGCTGTCAGCAGCGGGCAGCGTCGCCGATCTACAATGTCCGTCTATGTAGAGGTTGGCAGATGCTTTGCAGTGTTACATTTTGTCTTCTCCTCTAGTCACCTCTAAATCTGAGGTCTGCTGCCCTGCGTCCTGTACGTGCTGCAGCCCCAGAGCTGACGGGACATCACTACTATGTGGAATGCAGCTTTGGATGTTACTGGAGTACAGCATTTGTTAACCACTTCATTGCTCTTTATAGGCCTTGAACAGCAGGGGGCACCAGAGAGAAATGAACTTGCTAAATTTGAGTGCTGCTTTGGATGTGATTGGAGCGTATAATAAGATAAACAGCAGTGTCAATTAGAGTAAGGAAAATGGCGCCCTCTGCTGTTGAGTTTTGCGCCGGTGGGGGGGTGCTTTGTGGCAGGATGCGTCATGGGCTGCAGCTCCGGTCAGCTATGTTGTATATTTGGCGCAGCGTCTGATGGGGAAGTAGTTGTTGTCCTGCAGGATGATATAATGGTTACTATTTGTATCGGATCTCCGGTTGCCGGGGGCGACTGTTACATCTTGAAATACAAATGTCTGTTGGTCATGTGTCACCGCTGGCCGACCGCCAACCATCTGCAGGCGGAGGTCGCGGCGCGGGCAGCGCTCTGGCTTCCCGATAACCGTCCCGCCATGTGATGGCCGCGGGCACGGTCGTCTTCACACGGCGCCGCTGTATATTGGTGCCCTGCGTATACGAATGCCGGCATCCAGCAGATGTCGCCGTCACAATCGTTGTGACCGTTGGGGGTCATTCGCACGAGCGTGCGTTATACTCACAGCGTAAACCCCATTGAGCGGCATCCGGCTAGTGAGGCGTGTCCTGTCCGTGTAATACACACGCAAAACGCCCCTTCAAGATTGCGGATGCGCGTAATACACGGGTTTTATGCAGATGTTGCTAGGAAACGGCGTAAAGTGGCGTGACTTTGTCCTTTGGGTTATGAGCGTAAAATCCACAGTCCACGCCGACGCATCGCCGTGCGAACGCAGTAAGACGCTGCGTGTTATACGGACCGGTCCGAGGCAGTGAGGCCCTATCTCCATCGGAGTGAGTCGCTGAGGGTTTGTTACACTTGCAGTCAGTCCCGCAACGGGCCCGAGGATCCGTGTGGCAGGAAGCCTGGCTGGTGAGCGAAGAGTTAAGCGGAGGAAGCCGCTGTCATGTGCAGATGGTGGCGGAACAATGAATAGGAAACGGACTAGAAAAATAAACACCCGCGAGACGAGGTCATTGTCCGTATAAGGGGGGGGGGGGGGCGGGGGCGAATCCAGCGAAGGCTCGCATGCCGGGAAAACGGAATGATGGGGTGAGGATTAATGACGTGGCGGTTGGGAGATATCGGGTCACATGATGCGCTTCGCCTTGGTGCCGGGCTGTAGTGATGTCATCACTCCTACACGATGACATCACTGCATCATTCATTGTAGAGTTGAACTTTCTAATATACTTTTGTTCTTTTGATTCTTCAGTTTTTTTAAGATCTCTGCTAGCTGTCAGTGAACGAGTTCTTTACATACAGAGGCTGAATACTCCTTACCTAATCACCCCAGCTGAGGGTTTGTTACAGTGTGTCAGTGCAGACCATCCTCTGAGGGGAGCACAAGGATTGCCTAGACTGCATACAAGTGTAACGACCCCTCAGCTCTGAGAAGGACGAGGTCAGGGCAGACTTTCATCTTCAGACTATAACCTGCCCCGACCTCATCCTTCTCACAGCTGAGGGGCCGTTACACTTGTATGCTGTCCAGGCAATCCTCTGGGCTCCAGGCTGATACTTTGTAACAAACTATGAGGACAAGAGACATACTTGTGTTTACATCACAGATACATTGTAACAAACCCTCAGCTGTGGGGGACGAGGTGAAGACAACTAAATATTTCACATCAGGAGACATTAGTTTACTTCCAGCTGTAACTTGTCTTGGCCTCGTCCTTCCCACAGCTGAGGGTTTGTTACAGGGTGTTCTGGCGCCTACCTTCCCCTTGAGGTGATGCATTTCCCTTCTGCTGATAGTTTGTTACAATGTATCATATCAGTCTGGAGGGCCGAGGACTGTGTGGCCAGGATACTACTGTAACAAACCCTCAGCTGTGAGAAGTCTCGGATTTGGACAATCTTTGTATTTGGGGCTCGCTCACGTTTTGGGGGGCAGGAGGAGGGCACCGCCTGGCCAGCTGGACCCATCTTGTGCCAGAGCCGACCGGCGCCAGATGGACCCACCGACTGCAATGCGGCCGGATGGTGAAATAGTGCAGATTGCTGCTAAATGGAATTCAGCGCAGATTCCGTACGGAGCCGCCGCCGTCCACGGGCGCTAATTGGGGTTTTTTCGTTTTGTGTTGAGCGGATCCTGGACTGCGGCCGCGCCAATGTTGTGAAGGATTACAGGACTAGAGTGGGAGCGATCTTGGTGGGGGGGGGGGGGGGGGTATTTTTGCGCTCGGCTGTTTTGCCGCCGTCACACGGCGTTTCTTCAGATAATCCTCGTCTTCGCTCGGCCATGTGACCCTCTCAGGTTTCACAACATCTCGGGCGCAGTCTGGCCGCGGGAGGGATAAGACCATCTGTCCGCCGGGGCAGACATTGTGTCACAGCCGTGTTCAGGCGCCGTGACCTTGTGCCGACCGTCACGCCGCACGTAATTGGTTTCTTTTCCAGAATCCTAATTTTAGCAGCGGTTGCAGCAAAGGCTTCTGGGTAATGACCTGCTTATGTAATGAGCCCCTCTGTACTAAACAATGGCCTTCTCTCTCCAGGTGAGCCCCTGCGACTGAACCATGAGCTCCGAGTCCTGCGAAGGGGTGATCACGGCCCCGCCCCCTCCCAGCATGCCTCACAAAGAGCGCTACTTCGACCGCATCAACGAGAACGACCCCGGCTACCTCCGCGAGAGGAACATGTCGCCGGACCTCCGCCAGGACTTCAACATGATGGAGCAGAAGAAGAGGGTGACGCAGATCCTGAAGAGCCCGGTGAGCGGGGGGAGACGGGCATCGCGGCTGGCGAGGGTTTGTTAGAACAGTTAATCTTCTGGGGTCTGAGGTACAGAGGCAGCAGAGCCGAGCGTGCGCGATGTAGCAGAGCTGAGCGTGTCTGGTGGCTGCAGGTAACACAAATGATGCTGCTAAAGGGTGACATGACAAATTCAGCTCTGCTACATCTGCCTGTGGCCCCCGGATCTCCAGCTTGGGCTCCTGTTTGCAGTCCGCGCCCCGGGGTCTTTTCCACCGGCCCCCCTGCAGTGGCCCCTGCTCACTCGGCCAGAACTGCCCTGCGCTTCACTACACAGTCACGAGTGTCCGGCGCTCTGCGGGGGGCTACACACTGTTAACCCTTTAGGAGGCGCCTAGAGGAATGGGGGGCTTGCAGGTGCAGGCAGGGTGGGGGCGTTGTTCCTGTAGCCCCCCATCTTGGCTGCGTCTGCTCTGAGTTAATATGGAGTTTAGTGCGGAACGGGATCAGATCTGACCAGCTGTAAGGCGGACCAGCCTCCAGTAGCCCCCCGCATCTCACAAAGGTTCACAGGACCCCTCGACCTGCCAGGTCTGCCAAGCGCTTCACGTACCAATGGACATCTGTTACGTTTTGTCAGGTACCGCAGTGCCCCCTGCTGGAAGTCGTGCGGATTACAACCTGTATGGGAAATGTTTACATGCGACTTTAGAAAACAATGTGATAAATAAAGCATACGAGGGGAACGGCGATCCGGGGGCGCCGCTGCTGTGGGCGCTGCTGGGCACATCGGGTAACACCAGCGCCGGCCACAGAAGCAAAGGTTTGTCCGTAAACGTGACCAGTCGCACGCAACGCGAGGAAAGCCTGATGGAGCGATCACGTAGATGATGGCCGGCGAGTAGGAAGCGAAGGTCGGTCTGTCGGAGCCTCGTGGCGACAGAGCGGTTCAGCTGTACAGCCTGGGCCAAAGCCGTTGGGCCCCGAGATGTTGAGGGCCCTGGAGTGGAGCTGCTTAATATTAACGCTACACGTATCTGCCCCCCCACGAGCCGTGTGCGCGAGTATTACTGGCCCCCACGAGCGTCCGTTCACCTTCTACTCGCAGTCGTATTCGTTTACATAATCCCGCCGTTCGGTGTGAACGCGCCAAACAACGAGCGATGACTTATTTGTATTCTGTTCATCGAAACGTGAAAATTATTGTTCGCCGTCCGCCAGCCGGTCCGTGTTCGACGGTCGTTGAGTTTACCAGCCATTCACTGCGTCTTTCATCTGCGCAAAAACTCACACCAGAGGGTCCGCAGCCGCCTCCCGCCATCGTGTGTAAATACACGTGCGTCTTGTAATTGCCTAGATCTCAGGCATGTTTTTACGCCGATGTAAATACGGCCTCCGGCTTGCAGCACCGCCGCGCGTGTCTCCGTGTTACTTCCCAGAGGCACGCGGACCGGCCAGCCTACGGGGACTGATCATGCACCGCCGCACACCGCCTGTCCGTATTCCGTACTGCAGACGGGTGTCCAGGTCATCGCGGACCGGCCAGCCTACGGGGACTGATCATGCACCGCCGCACACCGCCTGTCCGCATTCCGTACTGCAGACGGGTGTCCAGGACATCGCGGACACGGCGAGCGTGCGATGGCCTCAGCGCTGAAGTGTCTTCGTGTCCGGGTGTTTACCCACGAGCCGGGCGGTTTTCCAGAATTGTTGAGCTGCGTCAGAGGAATGGCGGTGGCGCTGAGGACTGTCCTTCTACGGCAGCTGACACGCTACGATAATTAGCAGATCAGCGCCCCGGGCAGGAAAGTAATTAAAAACAAAAAGCTAATTAGTGTCTGGGACTCCAGCGGTCGGTAACTCGATTGGCGCTGCTGAGTTAACCGATACAGTAAGACTGATGGTGAGGTCCGAGGGGCGGCGGCGGGTGAGGTCCCAGGGGCGAGGGGCGGCGGCGGGTGAGGTCCCAGGGGCGAGGGGCGGCGGCGGGTGAGGTCCCAGGGGCGAGGGGCGGCGGCGGGTGAGGTCCCAGGGGCGAGGGGCGGCGGCGGGTGAGGTCCCAGGGGCGAGGGGGGGGGGGGGGGGGCGGCGAGTGAGGTCCCAGGGGCGAGGGGGGGGGGGGGCGGCGTCGAGTGAGGTCCCAGGGGCGAGGGGGGGGCGGCGGCGAGTGAGGTCCCAGGGGCGAGGGGGGGGGGCGGCGGCGAGTGAGGTCCCAGGGGCGAGGGGGGGGGGGCGGCGGCGAGTGAGGTCCCAGGGGCGAGGGGGGGGCGGCGGCGAATGAGGTCCCAGGGGCGAGGGGGGGGCGGCGGCGAGTGAGGTCCCAGGGGCGAGGGGGGGGGCGGCGGCGAGTGAGGTCCCAGGGGCGAGGGGGGGGCGGCGGCGAGTGAGGTCCCAGGGGCGAGGGGGGGGGGGGGGCGAGGGGGGGGGGGCGGCGGCGAGTGAGGTCCCAGGGGCGAGGGAGGGGGGGGCGGCGGCGAGTGAGGTCCCAGGGGCGAGGGGGGGGGGGCGGCGGCGAGTGAGGTCCCAGGGGCGAGGGGGGATGCGGCGGCGAGTGAGGTCCCAGGGGCGAGGGGGGATGCGGCGGCGAGTGAGGTCCCAGGGGCGAGGGGGGGGGGGCGGCGGCGGCGAGTGAGGTCCCTGGGGCGAGGGGGGGCGGCGGTGGGTGAGGTCCCAGGGGCGAGGGGGGGGGGCGGCGGCGGGTGAGGTCCCAGGGGCGAGGGGGGGGGGGCGGCGGCGGGTGAGGTCCCAGTGGCGGGCGGCGGGTGAGGTCCCAGGGGCGGCGGGTGAGGTCCCAGGGGCGAGGGGCGGCGGGGGCGGGTGAGGTCCCGGGGCTGGCAAGGTCTCACCGGGTGACGCAGCGCCGCGTCGTCCTCCTGATTTGTTTTATCATTATTGTGATACTTAGTTGCACTGTTATTCTCCAGTCACCTCCAGAGCTGCACTCTGTCTAGATTCTCTGTAGTCCTACTGTGGGGCGTCTGCTCACAGCTCCCCCTGCTGGTTCAGTGCATACTCTTCTCTATATTGTTATGAAGCAGTATTATGAATGCAGCTCTGGGGGTATAAGGAAGATGAGGCGCAGTGTGCCCCGTACCTCTCTGCTGCCCCCTGTAATCGGCCTCTGTTCTTGCAGGCGTTTCGGGAGGATCTGGAGAGTCTTATTGAGGATCAGATGCAGAAAGGGAATAACCCGACGGGACTGTTGGCGCTGCAGCAGATCGCGGACTACATCATGGCGAGCTCCTTCGCCGGCTTCCCCTCATCTCCTCTCAGTAAGTCTCCACTAACGCTTGTCATTGGGATTTTCCTAGGTGTGCGGACCCCCCCCCCCTTTATTAAGGAGAAAGAGTGCTGTGGGGGCGATTACTCTCTTGTCCAATATAATAATAATCTGTATTTGTATAGCGCCAACATATCCCGCAGCGCTTACATAGACAGGGGATACAGAAAGACAAAAGTACAAACATTACAGAACCGCGGTTACATAGTAATCAGCTGATGGAAACAATAGGGGTGAGGGTCCTGCTCCAACGGGCTTACATACTACAAGTAATGGGGGGATACAGAAGGTAAAGGGGCTGGAGTTGGGCGCGGTATGGCGGGGTGGAGTTGGGCGCGGTATGGCGGGGTGGAGTTGGGCGCGGTATGGCGGGGTGGAGTTGGGCGCGGTATGGCGGGGTGGAGTTGGGCGCGGTATGGCGGGGTGGAGTTGGGCGCGGTATGGCGGGGTGGAGTTGGGCGCGGTATGGCGGGGTGGAGTTGGGCGCGGTATGGCGGGGTGGAGTTGGGCGCGGTATGGCGGGGTGGAGAGTGAGGGGTGATATACACATAGACAATGGTCAAACATTTAGCTGTGTGACGGCAGAATCAGTATGACTGCAGGAGCGGTTTATGATGGCTAGCAGGGATTGCAGTCAGTAGGTCAGGGAGCATGTTATCAGGCGGAGTACAGAGGGGTTTGTTTAGGGAATTCGGTATGCCTCCCTGAAGAGGTGCGTTTTTAGAGCACGCCTGAAGTTCTGCGAGTCCTGGATTGCCCGGGTAGCCTTTGGTAGTGCGTTCCAGAGGACCGGTGCTGCTCTGGAGAAGTCTTGGAGGCGGGAATGAGAAGTTCGAATTAAAGGGGTGTGCAGTCTGGTTTCGTTAGCAGAGCGGAGAGCCCGGGCTGGGTGATGGATTGAGATGAGGGAGGCGATATAGGGGGGGGGGCGCTGCACTGTGGATGAGGGATACAATATAGGGGGCGCTGCACTGTGGATGAGGGATACAATATAGGGGGCGCTGCACTGTGGATGAGGGATACAATGTAGGGGGGCGCTGCGCTGTGGATGAGGGATACAATATAGGGGGGCGCTGCGCTGTGGATGAGGGATACAATATAGGGGGCGCTGCGCTGTGGATGAGGGATACAATATAGGGGGCGCTGCGCTGTGGAGGGCTTTATGGATGAATATGGTGATTTGTTTGAAGACCGCGGACCCCCCACCCGTGTGAGGAGCGCGCAGCATCCGAAAGGGGGTGAATACTTCCTGTCGCTCTGTGTGTGTCTGTATATATGCAGGCAGAATGAGGGGTGCGACTACTTACCTGCCGCTCCGTGGGGTTTAGATACATTGCAGGATGTGACCGGTGTGTCGGGGGGATAGTGCTGTGACCGCTGTGAATCCTTTCCCAATCCCCCTCTCCCTCAGCTTCACACAAACCTCCTCCGCTCCCTCTTAGTCTATAGATGAGCGGCCTGCCGCAGCCACAAGGGGGGTGAGCGCTTTCAGCGCGGTCCTCGCTTCCTGCAGAGCTGTACAGCGACTCAGTTTGTGCACAAATGCGTTAAATTGTTGAGGGCGGCCATCGGCTCTGCTGGCAGCCGTCCCACCCGCCACGCCCGTCCATAAATGCGTCCTGAGGGCGACTGATAGGTACAAAGGTTTGGCAGCTGTAAACAGGCTGAAGGGCTCGGCTTCTGTTAACCACAAGGAGAGCTGCGACCGGAGCGCCCCTTTCCTGGTTGCTGCGGGCGGCCGGAGCGCCCCTTTCCTGGTTGCTGCGGGCGGCCGGAGCGCCCCTTTCCTGGTTGCTGCGGGCGGCCGGAGCGCCCCTTTCCTGGTTGCCGCGGGCGGCCGGAGCGCCCCTTTCCTGGTTGCCGCGGGCGGCCGGAGCGCCCCTTTCCTGGTTGCCGCGGGCGGCCGGAGCGCCCCTTTCCTGGTTGCCGCGGGCGGCCGGAGCGCCCCTTTCCTGGTTGCCGCGGGCGGCCGGAGCGCCCCTTTCCTGGTTGCCGCGGGCGGCCCGAGCGCCCCTTTCCTGGTTGCCGCGGGCGGCCGGAGCGCCCCTTTCCTGGTTGCCGCGGGCGGCCGGAGCGCCCCTTTCCTGGTTGCCGCGGGCGGCCGGAGCGCCCCTTTCCTGGTTGCCGCGGGCGGCCGGAGCGCCCCATCCGGCCACGTTGCCATGGGGAAGGGTACGCTGCACCACTTATTTGGAAACCTTCGCTTGTAATCGGCTTTTGTCCTCCGTTTGCAGCTTTGGTCTGTCCTGCCTGCAGGGGGAGTATTCTTAGGATGCGCAGGGTTGTGTCACGGTTTGGGCGGTAATTCGTGTCTGCCGTTACCCTGCAGGTCTGGGGATGGTGACTCCGATCAACGACGTTCACCCCGCGCTGGAGGGCTTGATGGCGAAGGGAGAGAAGTTGACTCGCTGCAAGTTGGCCGCCATGTACCGGATCGCCGATCTCTTCGGGTGGGCGCACCTGTCCAACGCCTACATCACGGTAAGTGGCGCCGCCGTAAGGTGAGAGCAGGAGCTTATTCTCATCACCGTACCCCTGCACCATGTTGTGGGAGGCACAGGGGCGGAGCCTCTGACCGCAGACGTCCTGCAATGTCCGGCCCATCGGAGCGTGCGTGTTTCCTGCCTTCTGGTTGAGCTGAATGTGCATCACTTGATGAGACCCTCCGGCCGCTGCAGGGTTACCCCACCACCACCACCGCCACCACCGCCTACTCACCCGCTACTGTACTTGCCATCCGTTGAAGTCGCCTGCAGGGTCCTAGAGCCCTCTCTGCAGCTACTGTGCCTTTTCACAAATTTGGCGCAGCTAACTCCCAACAGTCTGTTGTCGAAGATGGACGTAAGAAATCCAGGGCTTTTTTGTTTAGTTTCTAACGGTTTTCAAATCTCTGCTTGCTGTCCTTGAGCAGGGACAGTTCTCCCTGGGTGCTGCGGCCGCTGCTGCTATAAACGGACTGATGAGGGGTGTTTGACTTCTGTATGTCATCTGGAAAGTTTCCGTAAACTTGACAGCAAGCAGAGATCTTAGAACTGGCAAGGTATGAAAACTGAAAGGGGAAGAATTCTGAGGATGCCTCTGACCCGGCGGCCTTGACCCCTTAGTGACGGCTGGCTGTGGTCTTGTGAACACGACTATTTCTGGAGGATTTTCATCTACACCTTTCAAATCCCGAACGTTCCTCCTTCCCCGCCGGCGCGGCTGTAGGGGGTTGGTTTTTATTGGCACCATTTTGGGGTATAAACAGCTTTTTTTGAGCACTTTTTTGGAGAGAAGGGAAACCCCCCCCCCAAAAAAAAGTCTTTCTTACCTTTTTTGGCGCCGGATGCGTTCCGTTTTATCGTGCCGGTCCCTACGGATGCGACAATAAAAAATGCATTTCAATTTTTTTTTTTAAAGAATTAGCGCCGAAGCAGAACCTTCTCGCGGGTCCGCAGGATAGGGGGCGCCTTCATCACCACTGGGACCCCCATGGATCCCCAGAGCGCAGGTGGCGGCCGTTGTACGCGCTGCCGCTCACGTCATCACAATTGGAGCGCTGGACATCGTCGCATTCTAGCGGTTGGCGTCTCCAGCGCTCCTGCCATGTTCGGCGCTCATACGACCGTTTGATTCACGCCGGGACCCTCAGCAGACTGCGGTCCAAGCCCTTTTTCGGCTGCCCCTAACGGATTGGCTTGTTTCGTTAACTCTTCGATGGTCGTCTATAAAGGACCCTATAATAATATGCAGAAGGATATAACATTTACTCGTGCGATGGCGCCATTGTCTGCTTTAGTTTTTACCGCCCTCACTGTGATATAAGGCCTCTTTACACGGCAATAGCGATATCACCTTCTTGTGGCGCCCTTTTGCAGGAATTTTTGGGGAGGCGGGTGGCTTGAAATATAAGCCCCCCCCCCGCTGGCCGTGTGACACCCCCCCCCCCCCCCGCTGGCCGTGTGACACCCCCCCCCCCCCCCCCGCTGGCCGTGTGACACCCCCCCCCCCCCCCCCGCTGGCCGTGTGACACCCCCGCTGGCCGTGTGACCCCCCTGCCGCTGGCCGTGTGACCCCCTCCTGCCGCCGCTGGCCGTGTGACCCCCTCCTGCCGCCGCTGGCCGTGTGACCCCCTCCTGCCGCCGCTGTCCGTGTGACCCCCTCCTGCCGCCGCTGGCCGTGTGACCCCCTCCTGCCGCCGCTGGCCGTGTGACCCCCTGCCGCCGCTGACCATCATCTGCATCTTTTTTCCTCTAGGTCCGGATTAGCAAAGAGCAGGACCACATCCTGATCATCCCCAGAGGCCTCTCGTTCTCCGAAGCGTCCGCCTCCAACCTGGTGAGTGTAGCTCCGCCCCCGGTCGCCATCATAGATATGAAGGACCGGCTGGGCGTCTCATCCCTTCTGTTCTCCTCCTTCGCAGGTGAAACTAAACATCGTCGGAGAGGTGGTGGATCAGGGTGCGACCAACCTGCGCGTCGACCCGTCCGGGTTCAGCCCCCACGCGGCCATCTACTCCACCCGCCCGGACGTGCGATGTGTGATCCATATACACACCCCCGCCACCGCTGCCGTGAGTGACGCCCGCCACATATGGGGGTCTTGGGGGGCTGAAGCTTTGGGGGGTCCCAAGATGGGCAGAATTTTAATTCTGCAGCCTTTACAGACGCAGCAGAGGATGAGATGGTGAATCTATCCCAGCATGTAAATGTTATCGCTGTTACCCCCCGTCACATTGGGGGGCGCAGTCTGCACAGAAATATGTGATAAAACACGCTTCAAAATCTGCACCACAAGGTCCATTAGGTGGGGGGTGGGGGGGCTCCCTGGCCGCCCCCGTGTGGACACAACTGTACAGCTGCAGGCACTAGGACCCAGCAGCAGGCCGCCTGCACAACCTGCAAATGGTGGAGGAAGCTGTAACTGCTCGGCCAGCAGGGGGCGTGTGATCTTACAGAACGGACATTCACATAGTGCGGCTCCCATTTGTATGTCCCAGTAGCTCAAATGCAGAAGGCTTGTAACCCCTTAAAGGGATTATCCGGTTTAGGAAACCAATTTGTCAAGTAACCCTTTAAGGAATTCCACGGCTCCCATGGAAGGAGGTGTGTATAGTAGGCTCTAGTACCCTGTTGTACCGCCGCCAGCTTGGATACAAGATCTGATACGGGCAGGCATGGAGGCTCTAGTACACTGTTGTACCGCCTCTAGCTTAGATACAAGATGTGATACGGGCGGGCATGGAGGCTCTAGTACCCTGTTGTACCGCCTCTAGCTTAGATACAAGATGTGATACGGGCGGGCATGGCGGCTCTAGTACCCTGTTGTACCGCCGCTAGCCTGGATACAGGATGTGATACGGGCGGGCATGGAGGCTCTAGTATCCTGTTGTACCGCCTCTAGCTTGGATACAAGATGTGATACGGGCAAGCATGGAGGCTCTAGTACCCTGTTGTACCGCCGCTAGCCTGGATACAGGATGTGATACGGGCAAGCATGGAGGCTCTAGTATCCTGTTGTACCGCCTCTAGCTTGGATACAAGATGTGATACGGGCAAGCATGGAGGCTCTAGTATCCTGTTGTACCGCCTCTAGCTTGGATACATGATGTGATACAGGCAGGCATGGAGGCTCTAGTACCCTGTTGTACCGCCTCTAGCTTGGATACAAGATGTGATACAGGGGGCATGGCGGCTCTAGTACCCTGTTGTACCACCTCTGGCTTGGATACAAGATGTGATACGGGGGCATGGAGGCTCTAGTACCCTGTTGTACCGCCTCTGGCTTGGATACAAGATGTGATACAGGGGGCATGGAGGCTCTAGTACCCTGGTGTACCGCCTCTAGCTTGGATACAAAATGTGATACAGGGGGGCATGGAGGCTCTAGTACCCTGTTGTACCGCTTCTAGCTTGGATACAGGATGTGATACAGGGGGGCATGGAGGCTCTAGTACCCTGTTGTACCGCCTCTAGCTTGGATACAAGATGTGATACAGGGGGGGCATGGAGGCTCTAGTACCCTGGTGTACCGCCTCTAGCTTGGATACAAAATGTGATACAGGGGGGCATGGAGGCTCTAGTACCCTGTTGTACCGCTTCTAGCTTGGATACAAGATGTGATACAGGGGGGCATGGAGGCTCTAGTACCCTGGTGTACCGCCTCTAGCTTGGATACAAAATGTGATACAGGAGGGCATGGAGGCTCTAGCACCCTGGTGTACCACCTCTAGCTTGGATACAAGATGTGATACAGGAGGGTATTGAGGCTCTGGTAACGGGTGAATATAACTGAGAGCCTTTTACAAGCCAATGGGGGAACCTCTGTTAGGGCCTGCGGTGTCCATTCCTTTAATCACTACAACTCTCATCATTATGTGCCTGAGATGGATCCGCATGCCGGGGTCTGCAGCAGAACTTCTGGGGGCGGGCTGCTTTCATTCCCTCCCTGCGATCCCCGTGCGGCTTCCAGTGTGTGAATACGGGTAGAATCCCCGCCGCTCTCAGATGTCCCCTGGAGGTCTCTGACCGTCTCTTCTGCTCATCAGGTCTCATCCATGAAGTGCGGCATCTTGCCCATTTCCCAGGAAGCCTTGCTGCTCGGCGACGTGGCGTACTACAACTACCAGGGGTCCCTGGACGAGCAGCAGGAGAGGATCCAACTTCAAAAAGTCCTGGGGCCCAGTGCTAAGGTAACTCGAACTATTCCTTTAGTCAACATCTGCTTGCTGTCAGTGAATGGTAACATTAGACTGTCCTGACCTCGTACTTCTTACAGCTGAGGGATTGTTACACTTGTACCCAGGCAAAACAAGCCTTAGTTTGTTACAATGTGTCAGTCTGGCGTGCAGTCAGAACAGGGGAGAGATTTGTGCTGCTAATGTCTATATCACAGCGGATTGGTTACACTGATACTCTGTAACAAACCCTCAGCTGTGAAGTATTGGGTCCGGACAAGTTTACTGCTAGATGTAAATGATGATTCCATTCACTGATGGCAAGCACAGCTCTTGGAACCAGAGAACTCAGTCATACGGAAAGCGACTTGTAGCTCATCCGCTGCCTAGTGTCGGCCTGTAGGCGGCGCTGCTTGCATTATCCTGGCTGCAGCTTCCTGTATATAAGGTCTCTTCCCCCTTTGCAGGTGCTGGTGCTCAGAAATCACGGAGTGATGGCGCTCGGAGAAACCGTGGAAGAAGCGTTCAATTACATCTTCTGCGCGCAGCACGCGTGTGAGATCCAGGTAATGGCGGGAAGTCATGTCAGGACTCGCACACTTCACGGGGTTAATCTGCAGTTGATGGGCGGCACCTTTACCCTTGGGTTACGGCTTGCCTTATACTCTAGTCACAGCCAGAGCTGCATTCAGAGACCTGCTGTGTGATTTCACATCCTTTGCTGCCTCAGTAGCTGTACGTTCTGCGGTCCGGGATGCGCTGCGCAGGTCGCTCTACTCCATGCAGAACCCTACATCTCCCACAATGCACAGGAACAGGAAGCTCCCCTGCAGAACGGTTACCTATTCTAAGCTCCTCGGGGGCGTCGCCCTGATTACACTGCAGCCTTAACCCCTTCAAAGCCAGAGAGGTTGTATCATCCCCTCCTGTCGTCACGGCTGCGCAGGGTCTTGGTTTCTGTGGGGCACGGTGTGCTGATGTGCTGAAAATCTATTAAAACAAAAAAAAAATGCAGTTGAACTATTTTGGGGGCTCGGCTCCTCGCTGCAGTAAAAAAATATCTACAACGATCCCAAACAAAGGTTTGTTTTTTTTTCACGTTTTTACTACTTTTTAAAAAGTAAAAACTTTGAGAGAAGTTTTTTCACTATTTTCCTAATGAAGATTGTAACCCCCCCCCCAATATTTGGCATCGCTGCGTCCACCATGATGACACCGAGCGTCATAAGATCGGACAGACTGCCGTCAGTAAATCAGGCCCTGCCGCTGTATTCTGAACACAGGACCTTCCCGTTTTTGTGGGTGTGGCTTAAGGAAGCTCGCTGTTCGCTCCGTGAGCCGTAGCTTTAATTGGTGCCATTTTTGGGGGTTGCTGGGCCTTTTAATCCCTTCTATTCTTCACTTTGTATAGTAGTCTGTACTGCGTCCTGCACCTTTTTCTCACCCGCTGTTGTGGATGCGGCGGCACCAAATATGGCGCTTTGTTTACATTCTTCAGCAAGAAGGGTTTCCTTTTTTAAAAAACTTTTGTTACTTTTTCTTGGAACTGTAACCGTTTCCCTCCATGTTTTGGGGTCCTCGTTCAGGACTTGATCATGTGATCGCCTGTACGATGCACTGCAGTACTTCATAGACTGCACTACTTAGTGGTACTGTTGCCTATTAAGCCCTGCCTGTGGGCTCCTTCACTGGGCTGCCATATTAACCCATCATCGCCCAGCACTTGCTCTGACGGGGGTCTCCCTCCAGGTTACACACCCCTTCAGTTTGGCCAATCCCCTGGATACTTAGTGGCTCTGATCTCAGCGTTGCCGGCTGTTGCATCCGCCAGTAACGGAGCGGACTCTGCTGCCGTGCCGGCTCCGCACGCTCTGTCAGGAAAGGGTTAAAGGGGTCCTCTTCACGCGGCACCACTCGGGGGTCCTGATTCACTGTGGTGGGAGTTGGTCATCCAGGAAGGAGGACCCCCTTTAGGGTCTCCCACAATGCACTTGGTCCCCGCTCAGCAGCGCTGCGGTTATTGGGGCGCAGTTAGTGGATTTCGGGTTTGTAACCTCCCCTTGTCCTCTGCCGCAGGTCCACGCTCTGGCCGGGGCCGGAGGCATCAACAACCTCCTACTGCTGGACTTGGAGAAGTACAAGCCCCTCACGTTCGCCCTGGCCGCAGGAGGCGGGGGAGGGGTAAACATGGAGGGGCAGTACAAGTGGAAAGTCGGGGAGCTGGAGTTCGAATCCCTCATGCGGATGCTGGACAATCTGGTAAGTGACGGCTGCCCCGGCAGCTCATGTAGGGGTGACGGCGCCCTCTATTCCATTAGTAATGTAGCGCCATCTAGTGGCTGTTCTGGGTACTGCGCCTACTGGTTTACTTTGGCACGTCCTGCAGTATTTGTGAGGTCCTCCTTCACTGTCCCTGCAGGGCTACAGGACCGGCTACGCCTACAGGCAGCCGCTGACACGAGAAAAGCCGCGCCATAAGAGCGATGTGGAAATCCCCGCTACCGTCACAGCCTTCTCCTTCGAGGACGATCAGATGATGTCCCGATCGCCTCTCAAGTACCTGGCACAGAAGCAGCAGAGGGAGAAGACGCGCTGGCTGAACTCGCCCAACACGTATCTACGAGTCCACGTCCCCGAGGAGTCCATGAACGGAGAGATGAGCCCGAGGACCAAGATCATGGTGAGGCGGGCCCGCGGCCGCCCCTCCTCTCCCTCTGTCAGTCTTCACTGCAGTTCTGGCATTCCATTCCCTCTGACACACCTCTTTGTTTTGTAGTGGATGAAAGCTGAGGAGTTTAACAAGAATTCCAGCGGAAATCCCATCAAGATTGAAGATCCGAACCAGTTTGTTCCATTAAACACCAACCCGACCGACGTCCTGCAGAAGAGGAACAAGGTGAGCGCAGGGCATGCTGGGAGCCTTCCCCAGCCCTTGGGGGCCACTTCATATATATAATATATTTTTTTCCACTACCGTATAGATCCGAGAGCAGAATCGGTACGACCTGACGACAGCCGGGCCGCAGTCACAAGTCTTGGCGGGCATCGTGGTGGAAAAGCCGCCTCCTGTAAGTGTCCGCGTCCCGTAGATGTGGGCAGTGTGGGGTCTGCCTGGTGCTGCAGTGCCACACATCGCGGATCGGGGGGGGGGGGGGGGGCGGTGAGGACGCAGCGGATCGGGGGGGGCCTGCTGAAGACGCAGCGGTCGGGGGGCCCGTTGGCAGTAATGAGAAAGTCAGAGGAAAGTTCTTAACCCTGTAAGAGTGCGGCCCCTTTTTTTCGTCTTCCTCTTCGTTTTTTCCTCCCAACTTTCAAAAACCCTTTTTATTTCTCTGCGATGCCTCCCCCCCCCCCCCCCCCCCGATGGCCCGCGGGCCGCGCCCATTCCCCCCCCCTTTCCCCGTTATTGACCTTGCATTATAGCGCATTCAGACAGGCGGTCCTCTAGAAGGCACCGCGGTATCTCATTGCAGCGGGGCCTGAGTACTGATAGGAGCATTTAAAGGGTTAACAGCCACAATCCACACTCGCATAGATGTGAGCTGTCCGGGACGGAGCGGCATCAGCCCCTCCCCCAGCTCTATACAAACCCCGCCCCCATGATGCTAATGTATATTCTGGGGTACGCAGGGGCTAATGGCGAAGGCTCCTTTCCCACGGGCGACCTGATATTGCGCTCGCGAACATGTGATCTCCTTGTGGATGGGAGGAGTTTGTGCCAAAGACTCCTCCCATCACTTCCCATCACCGCCGGCTGCAGTGGAGGATCGCCAAGTGTTTCCCACTGACCTCAGCGCCTCGCCTCGCACGCAGTACAATGTTTTTTCCAGCCCCATTGAAAACAGGCGCGGCGTTCCGCCGGAGCGTCCAAAAAGAGGGCGGCGCGGTGCTTCTTCCCTGCATCACTGCGTTCAAAAGAATATTTGTGCGTCTCGCAGGGAAGAAATCTTGTGCGAAAGCGGCTGAAGAGAGATATAACGGCGGCTCCGCTCTAATATAGGATATAGGTCGTCCTCGGATCTTATATACGCGCTGACGCGGCGTTTCCTGCGGGATTATTATAATTTCCGCCGGCGCACAGAATACGTGAAGAGGTGCTGAACGCATCCCGACTCCTCCGCGCCTCCATGCTACATCCGATCTGGCATAAATGATGCATTAAGCAGACGTTCCCAGGATGGACACGCCCCCCTGACAAAGCCCTGCCCACTTGTCAAAAAAATAACGGGGCTGGAGCAGGAAAGCAAATGTGCTAAAAGAAAGTGCAAGAATGTAACGTAATACCATTTAGCCGTGCGCCGCGTGACGCTCGCTGCTGGACGCCAGTCTTCTGTCAGTGTCCTTTTAGACGAGCCGCCATCATTCGCTCTCCGGCGGCCTGTCCATACCGCCGGCGGCTCGTACGAGAATCGTTCCGTCTCACATTCGCTGTAGAAGCGATGCCGAACGAGCGCCGAGGACTGCAGGAAGCGGATGAGCACGGAGCGGTTAGCGTCCGCCGTTGGTTCGCATTTAGTCACAACGCTCGGCGTTCACTTTCATCTGTTTGAACGCTGCTTGTTCCGTCTGCAGCCCCCTGCGTTGGTATTGGGGGGTCACCGGGCGCCCCCTTCCCCCGTAACACCCTGCGAGTCCTTCAGGCCCGCGGCGAGAGAATACAAGGAGTCCATAAATATATTCTGTGTGGCTGAGGGTTGAAGTTCTTTAACCCTTTCAGGGAAACTGTTTAAAGTGATGGGACAGATACGTCCCCCGTTAACCCCTTAGTGACCACCTATAGGCCTTGTTACTGACCGCACTAATGGGCTGCACCTACTTCTGTGTAAAGCGGTGGCTTGGTGACTGCTGACGGCCCGGCTCCTGCTCTAACCACCAGGAATGGAGAAACCTCAGATCCCTGCCAGTTTAACCCCTTACATGCTATTATCAATAGCAACTGTAACATGCAAGCAATGACCGGGGGAGGGGCTCCCTCTGTCACCCTTCGGGCCCCGCAGTACATCACAAGGTACCAGTGGGTTTCCCTTGCAGCTATAGGCTTAACATGTAAATCGGTCTATTAGGCCCCGCCTCCAGCAGAGTCTAGTAAGCTGATGCCGCCGACTTAGTAGAATGCAGTACATAAGTAATGCGGTGTACTATCTCAGTGAGCAAACAGTCACATCTTCAAGACCCCCTGAGAGATCAAAGATTTTCCAAACCTCTGTCTGTAGCATCTTATTGTGGCCATTAACTCCCGCACGGCCGCGACGTCTATTCACATCATGGGGGAGGGGGGCAGGATCAGGGGCCGATGCCACTCCATACCCGGCCGATGCCACTCCATACCCGGCCGATGCCACTCCATACCCGGCCGATGCTGCCCCTTCCCCCGTGTGAATGCTGATCTCCCCTGATTTCCACCATAATGCACCGCCCCTTGGTTTGACTTTGGCGCGGCCGACCGATCTGACGGTTCGCTGATTGTGGTTTGCTCTGTTCCCCTACAGATGACGCACTTCGAGGAGGATGAGAACGCGCCGCCTCCCCCGCCGAACCCATTCAGCCAGTTCATACAGGAGGACAAGGGAGAGAACGGGACGCGAGGTGAGGGGGTCCCAGGAAATGCTGCTCCGCCGCCCCCTAACACGCCTGTATGCTGCGCACAAATTAACCCTCGCACCTCCTATAACACTGGCCGCACCTCCCAAAACATGTAGGAGTATCTGGGGGTCACCCTTTGGGGAACTGATGAGACTCTGCAGGTGGAGTGTAATACCATGCAGAAGCCAGCGGGGGGCGCTGTGCTCTATTACTGCTGATCCCAGAGGGCAGACCTCCTCGGGGGACTCAGCTGCTTGTGGAAGGATCCCGCAGCCAAGCTTAATATCTTGGTAAACGGGGAGGAACAGACTGTTGCCTGAAATGGCAGATAACAGGAAGCAATAGATCGCATTCTCTGTCCTATAGTCAGCTTGAAACAGCCACTTGTATTCCCCTCCCTTCCACTTGGTGGCGCTGCATAGACCTTATACATCTCCCATTTGAAATGGCAGATAACAGGGAGCAACAGATTGTATTTAACTTGCAGTGAATGATAAAGCAGAAAGTGCAGAAGAGACCCCCAAGTGAATGACGTACAGTGCCCGCTGCTCGCCCCCAGAAAACAGCGCCCCCTCCCAGCCACCCCAGCAGTCACATCCCCATTCGTGGGACACTTAAGCCCCTCCCTGATCCACCTGTAATGAAACGTGTATATATGTATCTAGATATAGGGACCCGTATATAGGGATCGCCCACATAACCGCCCCTTTCAGGACCCCCACACCCCCACCGAGGGTCTCCCCGTTCTGTCGTTGCATGATTCCCGCCCCCATAACTGACTCTTTGCACGTCACTAACCCAGTTTAACCCCGCAGATGCTGAGCATGATCTAATCTCAGAAGACGACTCTTCTGTCCTCCTAACTCAGTCCCCGCCCCCGACGCCGGTGACCGCTGCAGGTATTTATTGCGCCCCCTGGTGGCGCTGATGAGATGTTTTACTCCAGCAGCTACATCTTTGTTTACATGTAATCGAGTGCGCCGAATCTGAAGTCAAAATTCGCCAAAGACGTCTAGATCTTACGTTGTAGGCCGACTACTGCTTGGCGACGGCTCGGCAGATGAACCCGCGTACTGCTGCACCATTACCTGCATCCTGCCTTCCAGCACCTCTCGTAACACTTCCTGGCAGCAGCGGGTTCCTCCAGGGCACGTCTGAGGGTGTCGGTCCGCTGATGTCAGCAGTTACTAGGCCTGTATAATGCAGACGGGCCGAGCGCAGGTTATTAGCTGACAATACTGGGCTCTTATATCGCTAGTATGTCTGCTGCAGCCGGCGGAGCCGCGAACCATCCGGACAGTCTGCTACGTTTGTGGTGAATACACCGCACGCGTTCAGCGCAAAAACCTGTCAAGACGTGGCGATCGCTAACGAGGGTTAATGTGGGTGTAAAGTTGGAGATGAAGACAAAAGCCGGGCGTCTCACATCCGCCGCATCGGGTGCCGCTCCGGCCGCACACAGCGGCTCCATGGCCAGAGGACGGCAATGCTGTTGGTGGTGCCTATGATTTGGTGCGAACCGAAAGGTCATCATCCGGACGGCTGTTTCTGCACGACTAATGGTGCTGGATCCTCAAATAAGAGTCGAAAAAAGTGTCTGCTGCTTGTGAGTCTGAAGCCCGTGACACTGGGGATTACAGGGTTAATACCGCCTGCATCTCGTGCCTCTGAAAGGGACAGTTCTGATGGGGATCATGAGGAGGACGCATGTTATGAAGCAGAATCTGAACAGGGCGACCCCCGGCCCGCTGGGGCCGATCTGAACAGGGCGACCCCCGGCCCGCTGGGGCCGATCTGAACAGGGCGACCCCCGGCCCGCTGGGGCCGATCTGAACAGGGCGACCCCCGGCCCGCTGGGGCCGATCTGAACAGGGCGACCCCCGGCCCGCTGGGGCCGATCTGAACAGGGCGACCCCCGGCCCGCTGGGGCCGATCTGAACAGGGCGACCCCCGGCCCGCTGGGGCCGATCTGAACAGGGCGACCCCCGGCCCGCTGGGGCCGATCTGAACAGGGCGACCCCCGGCCCGCTGGGGCCGATCTGAACAGGGCGACCCCCGGCCCGCTCTGAACGCTCTAGCGAAGTCTGAACTGTTGGCCCCCAGATTACAGGGATGCCATTTACTACACCTTCACACTTTTGTGATCATTATGCAAAATTAGCCTCGTATTCCAAGCTGGATATGCCTCGTTTCGGGGCTGTCGTGACCGGCCTCACGCTGGAGCTGGATGGTGACTCCGTGCCGGAGCCGTGGAGGTCTATAGGCTCTGCTGAAGCCTGAAAGGTGCACAAAGACAACCAACGGCCTTCTGTCCCCGTCGCTCATCCTGCGGCAATGAAAGGGACCCACGAGCCACTGGAACCCCTTGTGAGGCTGATCCACTGTTCAAATCCTAAGTGGCCCATTTGGGGTGACCTGCAGGTTGTGGCCCCCCTGTTGGGTCTACAGATGGGGTACACAACACACACGTGCCTATGGAACAGTCATGATGACCGCAGTCACTACAAAGTAGTGCTCAGCCATCCGGAGCCGAGCGCACTGCCGGCTGATACAATGTAGCATGCATCACTGGTTGGTCCGATGACGGAGCACCTCCCACCGCTTCACATGAAGCCGGGCCTGATGGGAAGCTTGTGGCTGCGGATCAGAATGGAGATGGCTTCCAGGATCTGGAGGACGAGTTTGGAAAAACGGAAGCCAAACTAAAAGCAGGAATTTCTGTGGGCCCTGAAATATGCGCATTAATGCGTGATGATGCATTCAGGTCCCAGCGGAGCGGCGGACCTCCCTGCTGGGTGCATCGGGGCTGCTTGTGCAAAACCTGCCTGGCAACATATTGGCAGCGGGCAGCAACTCGGCTGCCGAATGTCACTCAGGATCCATTCCTTACATATATGGGTGCCGTGATGGTGAAGACGAGGACGGACTCCGCCGGGACAACATATCAAGGCCACATCAGCCCCAACATGATGGCGCCTCCTGCTGGTTCAACCACACTCACAAGCCGGAAGCCCCTGTGAACCGTCTGCGATGTGGAAAGACTTGAGGGATCCTTCTATTGACATGCTCGTTACTCCTCACGTCCGCCGGTGGGTTTGGTTTGTGGATCCCGTGCAGGAGATCCGCGACTCAAGCCGTCCGTAGGAAATCGTCTGCAAAATAATTGAAGCATGCGGATTTGCTTTGCGGACCTGTTGGTCTGGCTGTACCTCGCAGCACGGATCCTGCAGGGACGGCTTTGGTTAAAGTCTATGGAAGCCGTCCGATCCGCGGCGCCCGCAGCCGACCCTGCAGAAATGCCGCGCATCCGGCGGGTAAGCAGGAGTTTGAAAAAGAATAAGTCCCAGAATGCGACGCGCCCGCGGCCATGGGGCTTCATGTGAACACGGGATTGGAATCGCAGTTCAGTACAGCGGCTTTATAACGAGCAGCCAGTGACACGTGGAGATCAGCGGCCCCGCCGGCCGAGGCACAATCAGACTACAGATTTGGGCTCTGCACCCTCGGTCCACTGCAGGACCCGTGGAATACCACAAGTAGCAGATACATTCTGTGATCCGGTGTAATGTGTAGAATGGTTCCTGCTGCCTTACCTGCCTTAAAGGGGAACTCCACACAGTATTAATAAAGTTTATTGAATACTGCCCAGGAGGGATGTAATCTGCATGCTTAAATCTCAGGCTGCAGATGCTGCACACACTGTTGTCCTCATTGATGGACAAACCCACCTGCGGCTCCTGTAGGCACTACATACAGATCTATACAGTCACCACTAGGGGGAGCTCACCACCTACAGATATATACAGTCACCACTAGGGGGAGCTCACTACATACAGATATACAGCCACCACTAGGGGGAGAGCATTCCATATAGATATACAGCTACCACTAGGGGGAGAGCACTACATACAGATATATAGCTACAGCCACCACTAGGGGGAGCTCAGTCCATACAGATATACAGCCACCACTAGGGGGAGCTCAATCCATACAGATATACAGCCACCACTAGGGGGAGCTCAGTCCATACAGATATACAGCCACCACTAGGGGGAGAGCACTATATACAGCCACCACTAGGGGGAGCTCAGTCTATACAGATATACAGCCACCACTAGGGGGAGCTCAGTCCATACAGATATACAGCCACCACTAGGGGGAGCTCAGTCCATACAGATATACAGCCACCACTAGGGGGAGAGCAGTCCATACAGATATACAGCCACCACTAGGGGGAGAGCAGTCCATACAGATATACAACTACCACTAGGGGGAGAGCACTACATACAGATATATAGCTACAGCCACCACTAGGGGGAGCTCAGTCCATACAGATATATAGCTACAGCCACCACTAGGGGGAGCTCACTACATACAGATATGCAGCTGCAGCAATCACTAGGGGGAGCTCACCACATACAGATATACAGCCGCAGCCACCACTAGGGGGAGCATACAGATGTACAGCCGCAGCCACCAATAGGGGGAGCATACAGATGTACAGCCGCAGCCACCACTAGGGGGAGCATACAGATGTACAGCCGCAGCCACCACTAGGGGGAGCATACAGATGTACAGCCGCAGCCACCACTAGGGGGAGCATACAGATGTACAGCCGCAGCCACCACTAGGGGGAGCATACAGATGTACAGCCGCAGCCACCACTAGGGGGAGCATACAGAGGTACAGCCGCAGCCACCACTAGGGGGAGCATACAGAGGTACAGCCGCAGCCACCACTAGGGGGAGCATACAGATGTACAGCCGCAGCCACCACTAGGGGGAGCATACAGATGTACAGCCGCAGCCACCACTAGGGGGAGCATACAGATGTACAGCCGCAGCCACCACTAGGGGGAGCATACAGATGTACAGCCGCAGCCACCACTAGGGGGAGCATACAGATGTACAGCCGCAGCCACCACTAGGGGGAGCATACAGATGTACAGCCGCAGCCACCACTAGGGGGAGCATACAGATGTACAGCCGCAGCCACCACTAGGGGGAGCATACAGATGTACAGCCGCAGCCACCACTAGGGGGAGCATACAGAGGTACAGCCGCAGCCACCACTAGGGGGAGCATACAGATGTACAGCCGCAGCCACCACTAGGGGGAGCATACAGATGTACAGCCGCAGCCACCACTAGGGGGAGCATACAGATGTACAGCCGCAGCCACCACTAGGGGGAGCATACAGATGTACAGCCGCAGCCACCACTAGGGGGAGCATACAGATGTACAGCCGCAGCCACCACTAGGGGGAGCATACAGATGTACAGCCGCAGCCACCACTAGGGGGAGCATACAGATGTACAGCCGCAGCCACCACTAGGGGGAGCTCACTACATACAGATGTACAGCCGCAGCCATCACTAGGGGGAGCTCACTACATACAGATGTACAGCCGCAGCCGTCACTAGGGGGAGCTCACTACATACAGATGTACAGCCGCAGCCGTCACTAGGGGGAGCTCACTACATACAGATGTACAGCCGTCACTAGGGGGAGCTCACTACATACAGATGTGCAGCCGTCACTAGGGGGAGCTCACTACATACAGATGTGCAGCCATCACTAGGGGGAGCTCACTACATACACATGTACAGCCGCGGCCGTCACTAGGGGGAGCTCACTACATACAGATGTGCAGCCGTGGCTGTCACTAGGGGGAGCTCACCGCCTACAGATGTACAGCCGCGGCCGTCACTAGGGGGAGCTCACCGCCTACAGATGTACAGCCGCGGCCGTCACTAGGGGGAGCTCACCGCCTACAGATGTACAGCCGCGGCCGTCACTAGGGGGAGCTCACTACATACACATGTACAGCCGCAGCCGTCACTAGGGGGAGCTCACTTCATACAGATGTGCAGCCGTCACTAGGGGGAGCTCACTTCATAAAGATGTACAGCCGTGGCTGTCACTAGGGGGAGCTCACTATATACAGATGTACAGCCGTGGCTGTCACTAGGGGGAGCTCACTATATACAGATGTACAGCCGCGGCCATCACTAGGGGGAGCTCACTATATACAGATGTACAGCCGCGGCCATCACTAGGGGTAGCTCACTATATACAGATGTACAGCCGCGGCCATCACTAGGGGGAGCTCACTATATACAGATGTACAGCCGCGGCCGTCCCGAGGGGGAGCTCACTACATACAGATGTACAGCCGCGGCCGTCCCGAGGGGGAGCTCACTACATACAGATGTACAGCCGCGGCCGTCCCGAGGGGGAGCTCACTACATACAGAGGTGCAGCTGTCACTAGGGGGAGCATACAGATATACAGCCGCAGCCGTCACTAGGGGGAGCATACAGATATACAGCCGCAGCTGTCACTAGGGGGAGCATACAGATGTGCAGCCGTCACTAGGGGGAGCATACAGATATACAGATGTGCAGCCGTCACTAGGGGGAGCATACAGATATACAGATGTGCAGCCGTCACTAGGGGGAGCATACAGATATACAGATGTGCAGCCGTCACTAGGGGGAGCATACAGATATACAGCCGCAGCCACCACTAGAGGGAGCATACAGATATACAGCCGCAGCCACCACTAGGGGGAGCATACAGATATACAGCCGCAGCCGTCACTAGGGGGAGCATACAGATATACAGCCGCAGCCACCACTAGGGGGAGCATACAGATATACAGCCGCAGCCGTCACTAGGGGGAGCATACAGATATACAGCCGCAGCCGCCACTAGGGGGAGCTCTCTGTCTGCTGATATTTACAGCCACTACTAAGAACTTCATACATACAGATTTTCAATAGGAATTTTATGGGGTGAGCGCCACCTAGTGGTGGCTGCAGGGAGAACTCTTATGATGTAAGGATGTAATAGGCAGTTGTACTGCAGTTAGTCGCGGTGTAGATGCTGTATTGTTTTTTTGCTTTCCCTCTTCTCACGTTCCTTTTTCGCCCTCTCAGAGCTTCTAGACGATTCAGTTTTCCTGAAGGACTCCATCATATTGAACGGCAAGGATGGTAAACATGACGCAGAGGAAGAGCTGACCATCAGCGTCAGTCAGCTGAACATGGGGGACAACCTAGAGATCACACTCCGCAACACAGAGAAATTAATCGAAGGGGAGCTGACCCCCGAAGGGTCTCCCTCCAAGTCCCCCAACAAGAAGAAGAAAAAGTTCCGCACCCCGTCCTTCCTGAAGAAGAACAAGAAGAAGGAGAAGCTGGAGGCGTAACCTGTGGTTAATGGGAACGGGGGGGACGTCCCTTTCTATGGGGGCTTAATGAGTTCTATGGGGGCTTAATGAGTTCTCATGCTGGAGGGGGCGCTAGTCACTTCTGGGACTTCGGGGTCGCCGGAGTGCAGCCATTCTGCTTTTTCTCTGTTTGCTGTACAAAGCCCCCGCCTCCAGCGGCTGCCATGAGATTTTTTTTTTTCCTTCTTCAGACCACCCGTTGCCCCTTGCCACTGGAAGAAGCTGCGCCCCCCCCCCCCCCCCTTCCTGGACTACTGCAGAACCGGCTCCTGATTTGTGTGTTTTTACTTTTTATGCTACAAAAAAGACAAACCACTATTTTTATTTTTTTTTAATTAATTTTGAATTTATTTTTTACAGATTCGCCATCGGCCGACCGTAAAGATGGCGGCCAATATATGCATCTACAATATGCACCTGGGGAACTTTTTTTTTTTTTTTTTGAGGAGTTTTTTGTGAATTTTTTTTTTTTTTTTTTTTACACAGCTGGAAGAGTTCAAACTGGAATATAAAATTTCCCTCTTTGTGATTGTATTGTCTCGGCGCAGACCTGACCTGGGAGGGCGGTCGTGGGCGGGGCTACCTGGGAGGGCGGTCGTGGGCGGGGCTGGGCTTTATGCCACAGATGCCGCGCTCAGCCGATTTACCTCGTTCATTTCTGAGGATCGATAATGCTGCACCCTTAAATACTGCGGGGCTCGCTGGCTGGAATCTCCCGCGACTCCTCAGCGATAGACCCCGACTTATTTTTGTAGATTTGGGAAGCTGCTTGCGTAAAATCTGGACACTAAATTTTAGATGTTGGTATCTGGGGGGGAAAAAGTGGAATTAATTTTTTAGAGATTTCAAAAATTTTAGTTGAATTTTTTTTTTTGCCAAATGTATTTTAACTATTTGCTGCCAAAGGGCTTCTTTTAAAAAAAAATGCACAAGCGGGGGTGGGAGGAGGCGTGGCTGATGTTGGGAGGAGGCGTGGCTGATGTTGGGAGGAGGCGTGGCTGATGTTGGGAGGAGGCGTGGCTGATGTTGGGAAGAGGCGTGACATTTTTTTTTCATGTGTGCTGTGGATTATTTTTAATCGAAAAATACCTAAATTTATTTGGACCTGACCACATGGGCCTTAAACAACGACCGAGAGCTACATCGCGTTATCAGATTTACAGCTTGAACCAAACGTATAGAGAAATAAGTGCTTGAGAGAAAAAATATTCTAGAGAAGAAAAACCTATTTTTTTTATGATTTGCACCTTGTGTCGACGTTTTAAATTGCTTTCAGAAATGAATTGAAACTATTTTTTCCATAGATTATTTTTCTTCCTATAATGAAATATAAAGAGGGAAAAACTCCAAACAAATCGGAATGAAATCTATATATATTTTCTGTAAAGACTGTCGGGGTTTCGGTAGGTGGTTGGATACGGCGATGGATTGTCTGAATGTACCGGGAGGATCGGGTGATACAGAGACCGCCCCATGAGGAGGCGGAGATATTTTAAGGGTCATTGATTTGCATGTTGGAGAGCCGCCTACAGGCCGGGTTCAGGTGGCGCAGTGCGACTGCAACATCCAAAAGGGGTTCTACATTGACTGCATTTGTCTCACTATAGAACCTGGAGGGGCGGGGGGTCCGAGACTGAGAATGAAAGAAGAGCCAAAGAGGGGGAAGTGTTTTACAACAAAGCTCTGAAGAGTAGACCCAACTCAGTTGTCGGCGTTCATCCCAGTCCCTCGGAGGCCCCGCACCAGCGTTAACCCACACAACAAACTTTATTGATGAGCATGTTGTCATTTTGTTTAAAAACGTTTTTAAAAATTGGAATTTGTATGCGGAGGCTCCGCCCTCCAGAGGCGACTGCTTTTGTTACATTTTTGTTCTTGATGTGTAGACGGCCTGTTACTTCTCACGGTTATGCAAGTTGCATGTCGAATGAAGATCCTCAAAAGTAAAGCATTAAATAAATGTACATATGAATGTAGCCCCTTTAAGTACCCCCCCTCCTCCCCCCAAACCACAAATCTATTTAACCATAAAATATATATTTTTGAATGAGTAATCCCAGACTACTGATGGTCGGACCGTGAAAATGTCATTACATACAGCCGTTTAGGTTCTCCAGCCACGGAGGCCTGATGATGTCATCTGCCTTATTTCAAGCCCCTCCCCCTTCGTTATCGTGGTGCTTTTATGATAGAATTTTAATCCACATCTTCCGTGACCATTTATTATATCCAGGGTTGACAGAAAACAAAACCGTTTTATTTCAGTTTTAAATGTTTTTTACAGTTTTCCAATTTATTTTTGATTTTTTTTTCCTGTTTTTTTTAGTTTTCACATTTCTCCAATTTTAATTTTTTACTATTATCTATCGGAAAAATTGTTTAAAAAATTCAATTTTGTTTTTAAGATTTTTCTTCAATTTATTTTACGTTTTTGTTTTTACTTTTTTCAGTTTTTCTTCACTTTTTTTCACAACTTATATTTTTTCCTTTTTTTTTTCCACACTATTTTATTCTTCCCTTCCAGATGTTTAGATTACACACGACAGGCGTGCGAACCGCACCGCCACACAGACGGATGAATTGTTTGGTTGCGATATTGAAAAAAAAAAAGTGACTTCTACTTTTGGTTCTCTGGATTTTTACTGGACAAACTGATCTCTGAGATAAACCTAAAAACATTCATCCTTTGTAGTTGCAAATCAGCGTGACTCCTGTTTTCCGTCAGATGCCTTGTACGTTGCTTTTTCTCAAAAAACTTTTTTTAATGTTTTTGTTTTTTGTTGTATGACAACAGTAGGAACAAGAGTCTGTGAACGAAGCTACATAACGTTTTCTAAATGATAAAGTGTATACAGAAATGTCTATATAAAATATATCTATATGTATGCAATGTGCATAAATATTTTCTAAGAAGCGTTCTCATGCTCTCTGCACCTTTTCCCCCTCCCCCGCCCTGCTAACGCCGCTATATACCTGCTTCAGCATAAACAATGAGCCATTTTGAGAATCTGTCCTGTGGAAATCTATATATGTTACCCCGGAGATTGCTGATAGTTGTTATTGCTAATTCATGTTGGATCACAAATAAACAGTATTTTACGTAGATACATTTTTGTAATTTCACCTTTTTAATAAAGAAGAGTTAATCTTGGATTTTTCAGTGTATTTCTGTTTTTAACTTGTTTCTTGTGTTAAACTATCATAATCTGGTATAATGCCTCTGCGGAAACTAACGCAACACTTCATTCTGGAATGTTCTTATATACCAACTAGCTGATATACCCAGCCTCGCCCGAGTTAATTTGGTCCAGGTGTTTACACAAAAAATTTTATGACGTCAAGGTTACCTTAGAGTAACCGAGGAATAAAATATGTATACACAGAGAGGAGCGTTAGATTCTCCTCAGGCTGCATATGCTGATGTCCCTCTGCAGAATGTGACACCCTTCCCACTCATTTAGGACCTAAAAAATGCTTGCGCCAAATTTCATGCTTGTAGGACATCGAGAAGTTACATTACATAGGGATGAACTTACTTTTGCACTTAACATTGAATAATCGAGTTGTGACCCCTTTACGTTTCCTATTTAGGACCTAAAGAATGCTCCTGCCAAATTTCATGTTTGTACGACACCGGGAAGTTGGAGAATTAGATTAGGTACATTACATACGGGTGCCAATACTTTTGCACTTGGCATTGAATATTCGAGTTGTGACTACTTTACTTTTCCTATTTAGCACCTAAAGAATGGTCTTGCCAAATTTCATGTTTGTACGACATCGGGAAGTTAGAGAATTCGTGGCCAGTCAGTGAGGGCTTTCACCTTTTTGTGTGTGGATAGATGTACGTACAAACGTACAGCAATCACCGTAGCGGACAAACGATGTTGCTTGCAGCATTATATAGTTCTGATTTTAGGATCTACTTTTAACCTGTTTTTTTTTTTTCCTGTGGAGGTACGTATATAGTTTAACCACTTCAGGACTGCCGAATGCATGTAAGCGTCATGCAGTCCTCAAACGTGTATAGAGCGGGCTCTGAGCTGAAGCCACCACATACTCGGGCTATCAGCTGTTTCTGATAGCGGCAGTTCCAGGGTCTGTCAGCTATCAGAGTTGGCGCCAATCTCAGCAGTGGACTATTTAGATGCTGCGATCGAAACTGACCACGCATCTAAACAGTGAGCAAGAGGTGGGGGGGGGGGGACCCCTTCCCACACCTCCTGTAGCAGAATCAGGGGGTGCAGATGGGCCAGCAGTGCAGCCCAGAGCCTACTGAAATTTTTTAAGGGCTGCTACGCATAGATGCCTATGAAGCCATGCCTAAGGCAACATCAAAAATCACTATAGACTGCAATACTGAAGTATTACAGTATACATTACAACCAACCAAATGATCACAAGATCAAAGTAAAAGTCCAAACTATTAAAATCTCTCTCTTTATCTCACATAGTAAAGGGCAAAAAAAACAACAAACAGAATTCCCAAACTATTATTTGTATCTCCACTCCCAAAGAAATTGAATAAAGTGATCAAAAAGACATTTTTCAAAATCATAAACTCTACATCTCACTCTGCAGACAGCGAGCCCTCACAGCCCAATCAGCAAAACTGTTAAAACGTTCCGGCTCTCAGAATATGGTGACTGCATTTTTTCTTAAAATAAACATTTTCATTTACTTTTTAAAAATAAACATAAAACTCTCTAAATTTGGTATAACCCCATAATCCTACTGACCCACGGTCCGGACCGGTGGTGCATCTGACAAACTATTCCCATTCCAGGATGTCATTGGAATCGCAGCTCTGCATCCACACCAGCCCTGATGACTACCTCCCCTCCTCCTTTGCTCCTTCTGCAGCATCCATAGCAGCAAGCATGGTTAAGGGCGCTCTACACACTAGGCACCGTGCTCCAGGGTCTGACTCCAGGGTTGATGGGTCTGGCCAGAGCCACGCCTTTTGCTTGCACTTACTGCGCTACCAAATTTCCATGGCGATAGTCTGAGCCATTGTGCCCCAACTATCTTCCACAGACACGGGCGGCCAGTAAACCGGCCTCAGGCACTTTTTCTGGCCAGCCTCTTCCATCTGCCACAGTGGAATGGGCTTGCTTTTTATCCCACATAGTGAAGGGCAAAAAAACCAACAAACAGAATGCCAAAATATATATATTTTTTTTTGTACCCCTACTCCCAAAGTAAATGAAAAGTGATCAAAAAGAGACATTTTTTTAAATAATCTAATAATCGCGGTGAAAAAGACTCTTCAGATGAAGAATCAGTTGCCGGCTGCATCTAAGGAAGCTACCTCCTTCTTGACGCCTAAAACGTTCCCCAAAAGTCTTTGCTTTTCGTACGGAATATGAAGATGCTTTAGCCTGACCAAGGAACTTTCCCGACAAACACCTTACCAAACCTAGGAGTTTGGATGTCATGAATCCCTTTCCAGAGGATTTGGCGACGTGTTCTTCACCCGTAATGAATCCTACAGTGTCTTCTGTACAGAGATACCATCTTGCCTAAGGCTGATTCTTCATCATTTTAAGGACATGCAGGACAAAAAGATTAAATCCTTTGCAACGTCCTCCTTTGAGGTGGCTGGTTCAGAACTTTGGCCTGTGTTTAGCTCTACCTACATCCATAGGGCCACTATTGAATGGGCTAAGCAACTAGATCGGGGCATTCTTTCTGGTTCTCCTTAGGACAAATTAGCCAACATTGCCCAGCAGATGAGCAAGGTGAGGAAATTTCTCTGGAAAGCTTCTTTAAATACGGCCAGGCTCCTGGCTTGCGCCCCAGCAGTTTCAGTAACCTTGTGACGAACGCTATGGCTCAAGTATCGAGTTGCAGATGCCGCCTCTAAGCAGTCATTATAACGCACCTTCCCTCCATTGGCTTGCGTCCATTGGAGTCAGATTCAAAGCTAGTATTTCTGAGACCACTGGGTGGAGGGAGTTTGTATCTTCCACAGCATAAAGCCAGCGATGCAAAATCTGCCCAAAAGAAATGCCCCCCTGTTTATTCCTTTTGTGGCCCAGGTTCTCAGCAAAAAAAATCCTCGCAGGATCACCATCAGACGCCCTTTTTTAAGCCACGACCCTCCTGGTCTCCCTGACCCCGATCCTTCAAATCTTCGTTAAAACCTTCTGCATGAAGGGTGGCCCACACCCGATCCATCCAGGATGGGGGAGATGACTTTCCTTGTTCTGGAAGAACTGGTTCGCTCCTGGGTTTGGGCGGTCATCTCTTTAGGCTATAGAATTGTTAGCTTTCATCCCTCAGATCACTTCTTTGCTTCCAGAATCCCAGCATCTCCTTCATAGGACACTGCTTTGGATTAGGCGATTATGACTCTGTCCTCTCAGGGACTAAAAGTACTGTTTCCTACCTCAGAATGTTTCAAGGAATTTTATTCCAATCTGTTCCTAGTGTTCCAAAAGGATGATCCTGTCAGACCTGTTATCACCTGAAGAAGTTAAACTGCTTTGTCAAGGTCCGTCCCTTCTGTATGGAGTCATTGAAGTCAGTCATAGCATCCATGGAACAGAAGGAGTTCCTGTTTTCCATAAATAACAAGGACGCTTATCTTGAAGATCTCGTGATCGATTACACCAACGATTCGTCCACTTTGCCATCTGCTTGGATCATTACCAGGCTACAGCTCTGGCATTTGGGTTGACCACAACCTCCTGAGTTTTCATCAAGGTTCTGGCATCTGTGATTGCTCTCCTCTACTCCCAGTGAATGACGTACAGTGCCCGCTGCTCGCCCCCAAAAAACAGCGCCCCCTCCCAGCCACCCCAGCAGTCGCATCCCCATTCGTGGGACACTTGAGCCCCTCCCTGATCCACCTATAATGAAACGTGTATATATGTATCTAGATATAGGGACCCGTATATGGGGATCGCCCACGTAACCGCCTCTTTTCGGGACCCCCACACCCCCCCTCCCCCACCGAGGGTCTCCCCGTTCTGTCGTTGCATGATTCCCGCCCCCTTAACGGACTCTTTGCACGTCACTAACCCAGTTTAACCCCGCAGATGCTGAGCATGATCTAATCTCAGAAGACGACTCTTCTGTCCTCCTAACTCAGTCCCCGCCCCCGACGCCGGTGACCGCTGCAGGTATTTATTGCGCCCCCTGGTGGCGCTGATGAGATGTTTTACTCCAGCAGCTACATCTTTGTTTACGTGTAATCGAGTGCGCCGAATCTGAAGTCAAAATTCGCCAAAGACGTCTAGATCTTACGTTGTAGGCCGACTACTGCTTGGCGACGGCTCGGCAGATGAGCCCGGGTACTGCTGCACCATTACCTGCATCCTGCCTTCCAGCACCTCTCGTAACACTTCCTGGCAGCAGCGGGTTCCTCCAGGGCACGTCTGAGGGTGTCGGTCCGCTGATGTCAGCAGTTACTAGGCCTGTATAATGCAGATGGGCCGAGCGCAGGTTATTAGCTGACAACACTGGGCTCTTATATCGCTAGTATGTCTGCTGCAGCCGGCGGAGCCGCGAACCATCCGGACAGTCTGCTACGTTTGTGGTACACCGCACGCGTTCAGCGCAAAAACCTGTCAAGACGTGACGATCGCTCACGAGGGTTATTTTGGGTGTAAAGTTGGAGATAAAGACAAAAGCCGGGCGTCTCACATCCGCCGCATCGGGGGCCGCTCCGGCCGCACACAGCGGCTCCATGGCCAGAGGACGGCAATGCTGTTGGTGGTGCCTATGATTTGGTGCGAACCGAAAGGTCCTCATCCGGACGGCTGTTTCTGCACGACCAATGGTGCTGGATCCTCAAATAAGAGTCGAAAAAAGTGTCTGCTGCTTGTGAGTCTGAAGCCCCGTGACACTGGGGATTACAGGGTTAATACCGCCTGCATCTCGTGCCTCTGAAAGGGATCATGGGGAGGACGCATGTTATGAAGCAGAATCTGAACAGGGCGACCCCCGGCCCGCTGGGGCCGATCTGAACAGGGCGACCCCCGGCCCGCTGGGGCCGATCTGAACAGGGCGACCCCCGGCCCGCTGGGGCCGATCTGAACAGGGCGACCCCCGGCCCGCTGGGGCCGATCTGAACAGGGCGACCCCCGGCCCGCTGGGGCCGATCTGAACAGGGCGACCCCCGGCCCGCTGGGGCCGATCTGAACAGGGCGACCCCCGGCCCGCTGGGGCCGATCTGAACAGGGCGACCCCCGGCCCGCTCTGAACGCTCTAGCGAAGTCTGAACTGTTGGCCCCCAGATTACAGGGATGCCATTTACTACACCTTCACACTTTTGTGATCATTATGCAAAATTAGCCTCGTATTCCAAGCTGGATATGCCTCGTTTCGGGGCTGTCGTGACCGGCCTCACGCTGGAGCTGGATGGTGACTCCGTGCCGGAGCCGTGGAGGTCTATAGGCTCTGCTGAAGCCTGAAAGGTGCACAAAGACAACCAACGGCCTTCTGTCCCCGTCGCTCATCCTGCGGCAATGAAAGGGACCCACGAGCCACTGGAACCCCTTGTGAGGCTGATCCACTGTTCAAATCCTAAGTGGCCCATTTGGGGTGACCTGCAGGTTGTGGCCCCCCTGTTGGGTCTACAGATGGGGTACACAACACACACGTGCCTATGGAACAGTCATGATGACTGCAGTCACTACAAAGTAGCGCTCAGCCATCCGGAGCCGAGCGCACTGCTGGCTGATACAATATAGCATGCATCACTGGTTGGTCCGATGACGGAGCACCTCCCACCGCTTCACATGAAGCCGGGCCTGATGGGAAACTTGTGGCTGCGGATCAGAATGGAGATGGCTTCCAGGATCTGGAGGACGAGTTTGGAAAAACAGAAGCCAAACTAAAAGCAGGAATCTCTGTGGGCCCTGAAATATGCGCATTAATGCGTGATGATGCATTCAGGTCCCAGCGGAGCGCCGGACCTCCCCGCTGGGTGCAGCGGGGCTGCTTGTGCAAAGCCTGCCTGGCAACATATTGGCAGCGGGCAGCAACTTGGCTGCCGAATGTCACTCAGGGTCCATTCCTTACATATATGGGTGCCGTGATGGTGAAGACGAGGACGGACTCCGCCGGGACAACATATCAAGGCCACATCAGCCCCAACATGATGGCGCCTCCTGCTGGTTCAACCACACTCACAAGCCGGAAGCCCCTGTGAACCGTCTGCGATGTGGAAAGACTTGAGGGATCCTTCTATTGACATGCTCGTTACTCCTCACATCCGCCGGTGGGTTTGGTTTGTGGATCCCGCAGGAGATCCGCGACTCAAGCCGTCCATAGGAAATCGTCTGCAAAATAATTGAAGCATGCGGATTTGCTTTGCGGACCTGTTGGTCTGGCTGTACATCGCAGCACGGATCCTGCAGGGACGGCTTTGGTTAAAGTCTATGGAAGCCGTCCGATCCGCGGCGCCCGCAGCCGACCCTGCAGAAATGCCGCGGATCCGGCGGGAAAGCAGGAGTTTGAAAAAGAATAAGTCCCAGAATGCGACGCGCCGGCGGCCCTGGGGCTTCATGTGAACACGGGATTGGAATCGCTCGCAGTTTTGAAGCGCAGTTCAGTACAGCGGCTTTATAACGAGCAGCCAGTGACACGTGTAGATCAGCGGCCCCGCCGGCCGAGGCAGAATCAGACTACAGATTTGGGCTCTGCACCCTTGGTCTACTGCAGGACCCGTGGAATATCACAAGTAGCAGATACATTCTGTGATCCGGTGTATGTGTAGAATGGTTCCTGCTGCCTTACCTGCCTTAAAGGGGAACTCCACACAGTATTAATAAAGTTTATTGAATACTGCCCAGGAGGGATGTAATCTGCATGCTTAAATCTCAGGCTGCAGATGCTGCACACACTGCTGTCCTCATTGATGGACAAACCCACCTGCGGCTCCTGTAGGCACTACATACAGATCTATACAGTCACCACTAGGGGGAGCTCACCACCTACAGATATATACAGTCACCACTAGGGGGAGCTCACTACATACAGATATACAGCCACCACTAGGGGGAGCATACAGATGTACAGCCGCAGCCACCACTAGGGGGAGCTCACTACATACAGATGTACAGCCGCAGCCATCACTAGGGGGAGCTCACTACATACAGATGTACAGCCGCAGCCGTCACTAGGGGGAGCTCACTACATACAGATGTACAGCCGCAGCCGTCACTAGGGGGAGCTCACTACATACAGATGTACAGCCGTCACTAGGGGGAGCTCACTACATACAGATGTGCAGCCGTCACTAGGGGGAGCTCACTACATACACATGTACAGCCGCGGCCGTCACTAGGGGGAGCTCACTACATACAGATGTGCAGCCGTGGCTGTCACTAGGGGGAGCTCACCGCCTACAGATGTACAGCCGCGGCCGTCACTAGGGGGAGCTCACCGCCTACAGATGTACAGCCGCGGCCGTCACTAGGGGGAGCTCACCGCCTACAGATGTACAGCCGCGGCCGTCACTAGGGGGAGCTCACTACATACACATGTACAGCCGCAGCCGTCACTAGGGGGAGCTCACTTCATACAGATGTGCAGCCGTCACTAGGGGGAGCTCACTTCATAAAGATGTACAGCCGTGGCTGTCACTAGGGGGAGCTCACTATATACAGATGTACAGCCGCGGCCATCACTAGGGGGAGCTCACTATATACAGATGTACAGCCGCGGCCATCACTAGGGGGAGCTCACTATATACAGATGTACAGCCGCGGCCATCACTAGGGGGAGCTCACTATATACAGATGTACAGCCGCGGCCGTCCCGAGGGGGAGCTCACTACATACAGATGTACAGCCGTCACTAGGGGGAGCATACAGATATACAGCCGCAGCCGTCACTAGGGGGAGCATACAGATATACAGCCGCAGCTGTCACTAGGGGGAGCATACAGATGTGCAGCCGTCACTAGGGGGAGCATACAGATATACAGATGTGCAGCCGTCACTAGGGGGAGCATACAGATATACAGATGTGCAGCCGTCACTAGGGGGAGCATACAGATATACAGATGTGCAGCCGTCACTAGGGGGAGCATACAGATATACAGATGTGCAGCCGTCACTAGGGGGAGCATACAGATATACAGCCGCAGCCGTCACTAGGGGGAGCATACAGATATACAGCCGCAGCCACCACTAGGGGGAGCATACAGATATACAGCCGCAGCCGTCACTAGGGGGAGCATACAGATATACAGCCGCAGCCGCCACTAGGGGGAGCTCTCTGTCTGCTGATATTTACAGCCACTACTAAGAACTTCATACATACAGATTTTCAATAGGAATTTTATGGGGTGAGCGCCACCTAGTGGTGGCTGCAGGGAGAACTCTTATGATGTAAGGATGTAATAGGCAGTTGTACTGCAGTTAGTCGCGGTGTAGATGCTGTATTGTTTTTTTTGCTTTCCCTCTTCTCACGTTCCTTTTTCGCCCTCTCAGAGCTTCTAGACGATTCGGTTTTCCTGAAGGACTCCATCATATTGAACGGCAAGGATGGTAAACATGACGCAGAGGAAGAGCTGACCATCAGCGTCAGTCAGCTGACCATGGGGGACAACCTAGAGATCACACTCCGCAACACAGAGAAATTAATCGAAGGGGAGCTGACCCCCGAAGGGTCTCCCTCCAAGTCCCCCAACAAGAAGAAGAAAAAGTTCCGCACCCCGTCCTTCCTGAAGAAGAACAAGAAGAAGGAGAAGCTGGAGGCGTAACCCGTGGTTAATGGGAACGGGGGGGGACGTCCCTTTCTATGGGGGCTTAATGAGTTCTATGGGGGCTTAATGAGTTCTCATGCTGGAGGGGGCGCTAGTCACTTCTGGGACTTCGGGGTCGCCGGAGTGCAGCCATTCTGCTTTTTCTCTGTTTGCTGTACAAAGCCCCGCCTCCAGCGGCTGCCATGAGATTTTTTTTTTTCCTTCTTCAGACCACCCGTTGCCCCTTGCCACTGGAAGAAGCTGCGCCCCCTGCCCCCTCCTGGACTACTGCAGAACCGGCTCCTGATTTGTGTGTTTTTACTTTTTATGCTACAAAAAAGACAAACCACTATTTTTTTTTTTAATTAATTTTGAATTTATTTTTTACAGATTCGCCATCGGCCGACCGTAAAGATGGCGGCCAATATATGCATCTACAATATGCACCTGGGGAACTTTTTTTTTTTTTGAGGAGTTTTTTTGTGAATTTTTTTATTTTTTTTACACAGCTGGAAGAGTTCAAACTGGAATATAAAATTTCCCTCTTTGTGATTGTATTGTCTCGGCGCAGACCTGACCTGGGAGGGCGGTCGTGGGCGGGGCTGGGTTTTATGCCACAGATGCCGCGCTCAGCCGATTTACCTCGTTCATTTCTGAGGATCGATAATGCTGCACCCCTAAATACTGCGGGGCTCGCTGGCTGGAATCTCCCGCGACTCCTCAGCCATAGACCCCGACTTATTTTTGTAGATTTGGGAAGCTGCTTGCGTAAAATCTGGACACTAAATTTTAGATGTTGGTATCTGGGGGGGAAAAAGTGGAATTAATTTTTTAGAGATTTCAAAAATTGTAGTTGAATTTTTTTTTTTGCCAAATGTATTTTAACTATTTGCTGCCAAAGGGCTTCTTTTAAAAAAAAATGCACAAGCGGGGGTGGGAGGAGGCGTGGCTGATGTTGGGAGGAGGCGTGGCTGATGTTGGGAGGAGGCGTGGCTGATGTTGGGAGGAGGCGTGGCTGATGTTGGGAAGAGGCGTGACATTTTTTTTTCATGTGTGCTGTGGATTATTTTTAATCGAAAAATACCTAAATTTATTTGGACCTGACCACATGGGCCTTAAACAACGACCGAGAGCTACATCGCGTTATCAGATTTACAGCTTGAACCAAACGTATAGAGAAATAAGTGCTTGAGAGAAAAAATATTCTAGAGAAGAAAAACCTATTTTTTTTATGATTTGCACCTTGTGTCGACGTTTTAAATTGCTTTCAGAAATGAATTGAAACTATTTTTTCCATAGATTATTTTTCTTCCTATAATGAAATATAAAGAGGGAAAAACTCCAAACAAATCGGAATGAAATCTATATATATTTTCTGTAAAGACTGTCGGGGTTTCGGTAGGTGTTTGGATACGGCGATGGATTGTCTGAATGTACCGGGAGGAGCGGGTGATACAGAGACCGCCCCATGAGGAGGCGGAGATATTTTAAGGGTCATTGATTTGCATGTTGGAGAGCCGCCTACAGGCCGGGTTCAGGTGGCGCAGTGCGACTGCAACATCCAAAAGGGGTTCTACATTGACTGCATTTGTCTCACTATAGAACCTGGAGGGGCGGGGGGTCCGAGACTGAGAAAGAAAGAAGAGCCAAAGAGGGGGAAGTGTTTTACAACAAAGCTCTGAAGAATAGACCCAACTCAGTTGTCGGCGTTCATCCCAGTCCCTCGGAGGCCCCGCTCCAGCGTTAACCCACACAACAAACTTTATTGATGAGCATGTTGTCATTTTGTTTAAAAACGTTTTTAAAAATTGGAATTTGTATGCGGAGGCTCCGCCCTCCAGAGGCGACTGCTTTTGTTACATTTTTGTTCTTGATGTGTAGACGGCCTGTTACTTCTCACGGTTATGCAAGTTGCATGTCGAATGAAGATCCTCAAAAGTAAAGCATTAAATAAATGTACATATGAATGTAGCCCCTTTAAGTACCCCCCCTCCTCCCCCCAAACCACAAATCTATTTAACCATAAAATATATATTTTTGAATGAGTAATCCCAGACTACTGATGGTCGGACCGTTACAATGTCATTACATACAGCCGTTTAGGTTCTCCGGCCACGGAGGCCTGATGATGTCATCTGCCTTATTTCAAGCCCCTCCCCCTTCGTTATCGTGGTGCTTTTATGATAGAATTTTAATCCACATCTTCCGTGACCATTTATTATATCCAGGGTTGACAGAAAACAAAACCGTTTTATTTCAGTTTTAAATGTGTTTTTACAGTTTTTTCCAATTTATTTTTGATTCTTTGTTTTCCTGTTTTTTTTAGTTTTCACATTTCTCCAATTTTAATTTTTTACTATTATCTATCGGAAAAATTGTTTAAAATTCAATTTTGTTTTTAAGATTTTTCTTCAATTTATTTTACGTTTTTGTTTTTACTTTTTTCAGTTTTTCTTTCACTTTTTCACTTTTTTCACAACTTATATTTTTTCACTTTTTTTTCCACTTTATTTTATTCTTCCCTTCCAGATGTTTAGATTACACACGACAGGCGTGCGAACCGCACCGCCACACAGACGGATGAATTGTTTGGTTGCGATATTGAAAAAAAAGTGACTTCTACTTTTGGTTCTCTGGATTTTTACTGGACAAACTGATCTCTGAGATAAACCTAAAAACATTCATCCTTTGTAGTTGCAAATCAGCGTGACTCCTGTTTTCCGTCAGATGCCTTGTACGTTGCTTTTTCTCAAAAAACTTTTTTTAATGTTTTTGTTTTTTCAGCTTTTTTTTGTTGTATGACAACAGTAGGAACAAGAGTCTGTGAACGAAGCTACATAACGTTTTCTAAATGATAAAGTGTATACAGAAATGTCTATATAAAATATATCTATATGTATGCAATGTGCATAAATATTTTCTAAGAAGCGTTCTCATGCTCTCTGCACCTTTTCCCCCTCCCCCGCCCTGCTAACGCCGCTATATACCTGCTTCAGCATAAACAATGAGCCATTTTGAGAATCTGTCCTGTGGAAATCTATATATGTTACCCCGGAGATTGCTGATAGTTGTTATTGCTAATTCCTGATGGATCACAAATAAACAGTATTTTACGTAGATACATTTTTGTAATTTCACCTTTTTAATAAAGAAGAGTTAATCTTGGATTTTTCAGTGTATTTCTGTTTTTAACTTGTTTCTTGTGTTAAACTATCATAATCTGGTATAAGGCCTCTGCGGAAACTAACACAACACTTCATTCTGGGATGTTCTTATATACCAACTAGCTGATATACCCAGCCTCGCCCGAGTTAATTTGGTCCAGGTGTTTACACAAAAAGTTTTATGAAGTCAAGGTTACCTTAGAGTAACCGAGGAATAAAATATGTATACACATAGAGGAACGTTAGATTCTCCTCAGGCTGCATATACTGATGTCCCTCTGCAGAATGTACCATCCTTCCCACTCATCATTTAGGACCTAAAGAATGCTCCTGCCAAATTTCATGTTTGTACGACACCGGGAAGTTAGAGAATTCGATAAGGTACATTACATACGGGTGCCAATACTTTTGCACTTGGCATTGAATATTCGAGTTGTGACTACTTTACTTTTCCTATTTAGGACCTAAAGAATGCTCCTGCCAAATTTCATGTTTGAACAACATCGGGAAGTTAGAGAATTAGTGGCCAGTCAGTGAGGGCTTTCACCTTTTTGTGTGTGTATAGATGGATGGATGTACGTACGAACGTACAGCAATCACCGTAGCGGACAAACAATGTTGCTTGCGGAATTATATAGTTCTGATTTGGGATCTACTTTTAACCTGTTTTTTTTTTTTTTCCTGTGGTGGTACGTATATAGTTTAACCACTTCAGGACTGCCGAATGCATGTAAGCGTCATGCAGTCCTCAAACGTGTATAGAGCGGGCTCTGAGCTGAAGCCACCACATACTCGGACTATCAGCTGTTTCTGATAGCGGCAGTTCCAGTTGCTGTCAGCTATCAGAGTTGGCGCCAATCTCAGCAGTGGACTATTTAGATGCTGCGATTGAAACTGACCACGCATCTAAACAGTGAGCAAGAGGTGGGGGGGACCCCCCCTGTAGCAGAATCAGGGGGTGCAGATGGGCCAGCAGTGCAGCCCAGAGCCTACTGAAATTTTTTAGGGCTGCTACGCATAGATGCCTATGAAGCCATGCCTGAGGCAACATCAAAAATCACTATAGACTGCAATACTGAAGTACTACAGTATACATTACAACCAACCAAATGATCACAAGATCAAAGTAAAAGTCCAAACTATTAAAATCTCTCTTTATCTCACATAGTAAAGGGCAAAAAAAACAACAAACAGAATTCCCAAACTATTATTTGTATCTCCACTCCCAAAGAAATTGAATAAAGTGATCAAAAAGACACATTTTTCAAAATCATAAAATCTACATCTCACTCTGCAGACAGCGAGCCCTCACAGCCCAATCAGCAAAACTGTTAAAACGTTCCGGCTCTCAGAATATGGTGACTGCATTTTTTCTTAAAATAAACATTTTCATTTACTTTTTAAAAATAAACATAAAACTCTCTAAATTTGGTATAACACCATAATCCTAGTGACCCACGGTCCGGACCGGTGGTGCATCTGACAAACTATTCCCATTCCAGGATGTCATTGGAATCGCAGCTCTGCATCCACACCAGCCCTGATGACTACCTCCCCTCCTCCTTTGCTCCTTCTGCAGCATCCATAGCAGCAAGCATGGTTAAGGGCGCTCTACACACTAGGCACCGTGCTCCAGGGTCTGACTCCAGGGTTGATGGGTCTGGCCAGAGCCACGCCTTTTTGCTTGCACTTACTGCGCTGCCAAATTTCCATGGCGATAGTCTGAGCCATTGTGCCCCAACTATCTTCCACAGACACGGGCGGCCAGTAAACTGGCCTCAGGCACTTTTTCTGGCCAGCCTCTTCCATCTGCCACAGTGGAATGGGCTTGCTTTTTATCCCACATAGTGAAGGGCAAAAAAAACCAACAAACAGAATGCCAAAATTACTTTTTTTTTTTTTTGTACCCCTACTCCCAAAGTAATTAAATGAAAAGTGATCAAAAAGAGACATTTTTCAAAATAATGATAAAATAATCTAATAATCGCGGTGAAAAAGACTCTTCAGATGAAGAATCAGTTGCCGGCTGCATCTAAGGAAGCTACCTCCTTCTTGACGCCTAAAACGTTCCCCAAAAGTCTTTGCTTTTCGTATGAAATTTGAAGATGTTTTAGCCTGACCAAGGAACTTTCCCGACAAACACCTTACCGAGCCTAGGAGCTTGGATGTCATGAATCCCTTTCCAGAGGATTTGGCGACGTGTTCTTCACCTGTAATGAATCCTACAGTGTCTTCTGTACAGAGATACCATCTTGCCTAAGGCTGATTCTTCATCATTTTAAGGACATGCAGGACAAAAAGATTAAATCCTTTGCAACGTCCTCCTTTGAGGTGGCTTGTTCAGAACTTTGGCCTGTGTTTAGCTCTACCTACATCCATAGGGCCACTATTGAATGGGCTAAGCAACTATATCAGGGCATTCTTTCTGGTTCTCCTTAGGACAAATTAGCCAACATTGCCCAGCAGATGAGCAAGGTGAGGAAATTTCTCTGGAAAGCTTCTTTAAATACGGCCAGGCTCCTGGCTTGCGCCCCTGCAGTTTCAGTAACCTTGTGACGAATGCTATGGCTCAAGTATCGAGTTGCAGATACCGCCTCTAAGCAGTCATTATAACGCACCTTCCCTCCATTGGCTTGCGTCCATTGGAGTCAGATTCAAAGCTAGTATTTCTGAGACCATGGGGTGGAGGGAGTTTGTATCTTCCACAGCATAAAGCCAGCGATGCAAAATCTGCCCAAAAGAAATGCTCTCCTTTTTATTCCTTTTGTGGCCCAGGTTCTCAGCAAAAAAAATCCTCGCAGGATCACCATCAGACGCCCTTTTTTAAGCCACGACCCTCCTGGTCTCCCTGACCCCGATCCTTCAAATCTTCGTTAAAACCTTCTGCATGAAGGGTGGCCCACACCCAATCCATCCAGGATGGGGGAGATGACTTTCCTTGTTCTGGAAGAACTGGTTCGCTCCTGGGTTTGGGCGGTCATCTCTTTAGGCCATAGAATTGTTAGCTTTCATCCCTCAGATCACTTCTTTGCTTCCAGAATCCCAGCATCTCCTTCATAGGACACTGCTTTGGATTAGGCGATTATGACTCTGTCCTCTCAGGGACTAAAAGTACTGTTTCCTACCTCAGAATGTTTCAAGGAATTTTATTCCAATCTGTTCCTAGTGTTCCAAAAGGATGATCCTGTCAGACCTGTTATCACCTGAAGAAGTTAAACTGCTTTGTCAAGGTCCGTCCCTTCTGTATGGAGTCATTGAAGTCAGTCATAGCATCCATGGAACAGAAGAAGTTCCTGTTTTCCATAAATAACAAGGACGCTTATCTTGAAGATCTCGTGATCGATTACACCAACGATTCGTCCACTTTGCCATCTGCTTGGATCATTACCAGGCTACAGCTCTGGCATTTGGGTTGACCACAACCTCCTGAGTTTTCATCAAGGTTCTGGCATCTGTGATTGCTCGCCTCCACTCCGAGTGAGTAGTGGCCATTCTCTACCTTGACAATATTTCAGTAAAAGCCCCAACTCTCTCTGTACAGTGTTTACAACTTTGTCCTGGTTCAGGTGGATTAATAACCAACCCAAGTCCAGCCTCTCAACATCTGATCATTCTGCGTCTGGCATTCGACACGACCAAATACTACTACTGCAGAAAGTGCATCTCCTTTGGTCGGTGTGCTGCCTGCAGACCCAGTGACCATTTGCCCCTGCATGACTGATTAGTCTCATCTGGCAAGGCCAACCCATTGGGCCAGTTTGATGCACAGCCTCCCCAGTGGGACAAATCTGTTGACTTCCTCAATTTACAAGATCCGACCACTGCCACAGCTTCATTGTGATCTTTGGAGGCTGGACTTTCCCCAGATCATTCTGGGCTGTTCCTTTCTAACTCTGCACTGGCAGGTCCTCAATGGATGCCAGTTTACTTGTCTGAGGATGTTACACTGCAGAAACTTATGGTGCAGGGCTCTTAGTACAGTAGTCTGCCCTTCTGATAAACTGCTTAGAACTTCAGGTTATTCTTCTGTCACTTACATACTTTGCGCCTTTAGTAATGGGCCTCTACGTCCGAAGACTCTTCCAATGTTGATTCTGGTCTTGAGAGTGTCAAATATGGTTATGAACTTGTACTCCCAAATTCTTCTATGACATTGAGATTAGAAGTTGCCTTTTAATATAGTGACTGTTATGTGTTCTATGTTGTGTCCGTGACTAGAAAATGTATTGATCGGCCCACATACCTCAGATGGGACAGTTTCCATGCCAAACACCTCAAAAAGTTGATCGTCTACAGCCAGGCCATCAGATACCACCGGTTCTGTTCCAACCCAACTGACAGAGAGGAACATTTATACCATCTTAAAAGCACGTTTTTGAATGAAGGCTACCATCCCACCTCAAGTGATGACCAAATCACCAGAGCCACCAGGATACCCAGGAATCGACTACTCACTACACAGAGAAGCATGGAAATGATTAGTTACCTCTAGACATGAGCGAGCACCAAAATGCTCGGGTGCTCCTTGCTCGAGTCGAACTTTCCGCGATGCTCGAGAGTTCGTTTCGAGTAACGAACCCCATTGAAGTCAATGGGCGACTCGAGCATTTTTGTATGTGACCGATGCTCGCTTAGGTTTTCACTTGTGAAAATCTGGAAAACCTACGAAAGTGATGGAAACACCACAGAAACGGATAGGGCAGGGGAGGGGCAGCATGCATGCCCCCCCCCCCCCCCCCAACAATTTTTAGTTCGGACAAGCCCTCATTAGCAAGGCACACCTTAGAGAAGCACCACACTACCTCCAACCAAGCACAATCACTGCCTGCGGGACACACCGCTGCCTCTTCTCCTGGGTTACATGCTGCCCAACCCCTCGCACAACCCAGCGTCCACAGCGCACACAAAAGTGTCCCTGTGCAGCCTTCAGCTGCCCTCATGCCACACGCTCGCTTCACAGCCACATCACCATGTCTATTTCCAAGTGCGTCTGCCATGAGGAGGAACCAGAGGCACACACTGCAGAGGGTTGGCACGGCCAGGCAGCGACCTTCTGTAAAAGAAGGGGGTGACAGCCCACAATGCAGTTGAGAATCAATGATAAATTGACGTTCGCTCTATTGATTCCAATAAAGTGCCAACCTCCGTCAGGAGATGCAAACGTGGGCATGAGTTACATAGCAATAGGAATTCCATGTGCCCACACAGTATTCATTCTGTCTAGGTGTCGGATAGCTCAATCGACACTGCAAGGGGAAACCATCTGCACTCTGCCCCCAACCCAAGTCAGTCAGTGTCTTTGTGCCAGACAGGTAAATCACCGCAATGGGAAGTCTGTGTGCACCCACAGCATAGGTGGGTCCTAGGTGACCCAAGACATGAACCATGAAGGAATCAGAGTGCCCAAATATGGCAGACTTTCACTGCACCGAGGACATAGGCCTCTGCACAAACCCTCAGCAATCGCGGGCATAGAGCGGACTCCGATGCTAGTTCAGCTGCGAAGGTCTCAGTAAATCACTTACGTTTTCTTTCACCGCTCCAATGATTGGATCAGCCAGAAAAAAGTTCCACAGGCCCAACCTGGCGTACTTGCAGTTCCCCCGGGACAAAGGCCTCGGCCAACGGCTTCAGCAATCGTAGGCATGAAGCGGACTTTGATGCTAATTCATCTGCAACGGGCTCATTAAATCAGTTACGTTTGCTTTCACCGCTCCAATGACTGGATTAGCAGGAAAAAGTTCCACAGGCCCAACCTGGCGCAGTTGCAGTTCCCCTGAGACCTAGGAATTGGCCAACAGTTTCAGCAATCGCGGGCATGAAGCGGACTCAGATGCTAGTTCAGCTGCGACTGGCTCATTGAATCAGTTACGTTTGCTTTCACCGCTCCACGACTGGATTAGCCAGGAGAAAGTTCCACATGCCCAACCTGGCGTACTTGCAGTTCCCCAGGGACCTAGGCCTCAGCCCACACCCTCAGCAATCGCAGACAGGAAGCGGACTTCGATGCTAGCACAGCATTGAACATCTCATTAATGCAGTAACGCTCCTCTTCTTTGGCCCAAACCAGTGTAGCAGACAACTGTGGTAACACGAGAGAAAATACATTATGCCCAGTGCTGATCCCCTGACTCCAAGCAGGAGGAGGAGGTGGCATTACAAGGCCAAGAAACCAGGACCCACTGTAGCCTGTGTGGGAAGTATATGAGCGGGCCCTTGGTCAGGCTTGGTCCCAGCAAACACACTGTGACCCAAGGTGCCGCGAGTTACATAGCTATGGGCAATCCGGGTCCCCTCACAGTATTCATTCTGTGTTGGTGTCGGATAGCTCAAGCGACACCACAAGGGGAAAGCCATCAGCACTCTGCACCCTACCCAAGTCAGTCAGTGACTTTGTGCCAGACAGGTAAAACACCGCAATGGGAAGTCTTTGTGCACCCACAGCATAGGCGAGCAGAAGGAACCCAAAAACAGTAATAAACATGAAGAAATTACAGTGCCCAAACATGGCAGACTTTCACTCCGCCAAGGACATAGGCCTCTGCACACACCCTCAGCAATCGCGGGCATAGAGCTGACTGATGCTAGTACAGCTGCGAACGTCTCATTAAGGCAGTAACGCTCCTCTTCAGTGGCCCAAACGAGTTTGACAGATAACTCTGGTAACATGAGAGAAAATACATATTGGCCTCGGCCCACAATTCATGCCCTAGTCAGTGAGCGTTTTTGGGCCTGATAGGTAAAACACCACGGTGGGAAGTCTGTGTGCACCCATAGTATAAACAGACCCCTGTAACATTCCAGTAGAAAAAGTATAAGCAGACCCCAGAAACATTTTGGTAGCAGTAGTATAAGCAGACCCCAGTAACATTTCGGTTGCAGTAGTATAAGCAGACCCCAGTACCATTTCTTTAGTAGAAGTATAGGCAGACCCCTGTAACATTTAAGTGGCAGCAGTAAAGGCAGACCCCTGTAACATTCTTGTAGCAGAAGTATAGGCAGACCCCTGTAACATTTTTGTAACAGCAGTATAGGCAGACCCCTGTAACATTTACGTGGCAGAAGTAAAGGCAGACCCCTGTAACATTTAAGTGGCAGCAGTATAGGCAGACCCCAGTAACATTCTTGTAGCAGCAGTATAGGCAGACCCCAGTAACATTCTTGTAGCAGCAGTATAGGCAGACCCCAGTAACATTTATGTGGCAGCAGTATAGGCGAACCCCAGTAACATTCTTGTAGCAGCAGTATAGGCAGACCCCAGTAACATTCTTGTAGCAGCAGTATAGGCAGACCCCTGTAACATTTACGTGGCAGCAGTATAGGCAGACCCTGTAACATTTACGTGGCAGCAGTATAGGCAGACCCCAGTAACATTTTTGTAGCAGCAGGATAGGCAGACCCCTGTAACATTTGCGTGGCAGAAGTATAGGCAGACCCCTGTAACATTTACGTGGCAGCAGTATAGGCAGACCCCAGTAACATTTTTGTAGCAGCAGGATAGGCAGACCCCTGTAACATTTAAGTGGCAGAAGTATAGGCAGACCCCTGTAACATTTAAGTGGCAGCAGTATAGGCAGACCCCAGTAACATTCCTGTGGCAGCAGTATAGGCAGACCCCAGTAACATTCCTGTGGCAGCAGTATAGGCAGACCCCAGTAACATTCCTGTAGCAGCAGTATAGGCAGACCCCTGTAACATTTACGTGGCAGCAGTATAGGCAGACCCCTGTAACATTCTTGTAGCAGCAATATAGGCAGACCCCTGTAACATTTACATGGCAGCAGTATAGGCAGAGCCCTGTAACATTCTTGTAGCAGCAGTATAGGCAGACACCTGTAACATTCTTGTAGCAGAAGTATAGGCAGGCAAACCCTAGTAAAATTTCTGTAGTAATAGTATAGGCCAACCTCTGAAACATCAGGGTACCATGAGCGTAGGCGAAGGCCGGAAAAATTAGTTGGATAAGAGTGTAGCCGTGAGCCCGAAAAATTAGTGTACGAAGAGTACAAGTGTACCTCTGAAAAATGTATCAACCACGAGGGCAGGTGAAACCCATAATTTTTTTTTGAAAGATACAGCTCACTGTTGCTTAATTGTAACAGAGCCTGGAGGCAGCCCTGTTGAAAAAATTGGTTAATGTTAAACTAATACTTTTGAAACTTTGAAAAATTGTAAAAACACTGGTAGATGAGCCTTTTGGGCCGCAGAAAAATTGGTCTTTCAGTGCGATGACCTGTTGTTTCTGGAGGAGGAGTAGCAGGAGGAGGACTACTGTCAGAGACAGATTGACAAAGCTAAATGCCCCGTTTTTCCAGTGATAGAGAAGAGTGCTTTTATCAGCGGTTGCAGCGAAAAGATTCTTTAGGTTCCGCTGCTCCACGCCAGTGGAGAAGAGAAGTCTGGGGAAATCCAGGCTTTGTTCATCTTTATGAGTGTAAGCATGTCGGCACTGGCAGTTGACAGACGGGTACGCTTGTTCGTGATGATTCCCCCAGCTGCACTAAACTCCCTCTCTGACAAGATGCTAGCAGCAGGGCAAGCCAGCACCTCCAGGGCATACCACGCAAGTTCATGCCATGTGTCCAGGTTTGACACCCAATAGTTGTATGGAGCAGAGGCATCACAGAGGACGGTGGTACGATTTGCTACGTACTCCCTCATCATCTTTTTACAGTGATCCCTCCGACTCAGCCTTGACAGGGGAGTGGTGACGCAGTCTTGCTGGGGAGCCATAAAGCTGGCAAAGGCCTTGGAGAGTGTTCCCCTGCCTGCGCTGAACATGTTGCCTGATCTCCACGCCTCCCCTGCTACTTAGCCCTCGGAACTGCACCTTCTACCGCTAGCGCTGTCAGATGGGAAGTTTAGCATCACTTTGTCCACCAGGGCCCTGTGGTATTGCATCACTCTTGTACCCCTTTCCTCTTCGGGAATGAGAGTGGAAAGGTTCTCCTTGTAATGTGGGTCGAGAAGGGTGTACACCCAGTAATCCATGTTGGCTAGAATGCATCTAACGCAAGGGTCACGAGAAAGGCATCCTAACATGAAGTCATCCATGTGTGCCAGGGTACCTGTACGTAACACATGGCTGTCCTCACTGGGAAGATGACTTTCAGCCTCTTCCTCCTCCACAGGCCATATACGCTGAACAGATGAGAGGCAAGCAGCATGGGAGCCCTCTGCAGTGTGCCCAGCTGTCTCTTCCCCCTCCTCCTCCTCAGGCTCCTCCCCCTCCTCCTCCAAAACACGCTGAGATATAGACATGAGGGTGGTCTGGCTATCAAGCGACATACTATCATCCCCCATCTCCTGTTCCAACCACAAAGCGTCGGCCTTTATGCCTTGCAGCGAACTCCTCAGCAGGCATAGCAGCGGGATGGTTACGCTAATGATTGCAGCGTCGTCGCTCACCATCTGGGTAGACTCCTCAAAGTTTCCGAGGACCTGGCAGATGTCTGCCATCCAGGTCCACTCCTCGGTAAAGAATTGGGGAGGCTGACTACCACTACGCCGCCCATGTTGGAGTTGGTATTCCACTATTGCCCCATGCTGCTCATAGAGCCTGGCCAACATGTGCAGCGTAGAATTCCAGCGTGTGGGCACGTCGCACAGCAGTCGGTGCACTGGCAGATTAAACCGATGTTGCAGGGCCCTCAGGGTGGCAGCATCCGTAGTGGACTTGCGGAAATGTGCGCAGACGCGGCGCACCTTGCCGAGCAGGTCAGACAAGTGCGGGTAGTTTTTCAGAACCCGCTGAACCACCAGATTGAAGACATGGGCCAGGCATGGCACGTGTGTGGAGCTGCAGAGCCGCCACCAGGTTATGGCCGTTGTCACACACGACCATGCCCGGTTGGAGGCTCAGCGGCGAAAGCCAGAAGTCGGTCTGCTCTGTGAGACCCTGCAACAGTTCGGGGGCCATGTGCCTCTCGTCACCTAAGCTGATTAGCTTCAGCACGGCCTGCTGACCCTTGCCCACCGCTGTGCTGCCATGCCGCGCCACACCGAATGCTGGCGACGTGCTGCTCACATTTCTTAATTGAGAGGCAGAGGTTGCGTAGGAGGAGGAGGAGGGGGAGGGTTTAGAGGAGGTGGCATACACCGCCACAGATACCAGAACCGAGGAAGGACCCGCTATTCTGGGTGGGGGTAGGACGTGTGTGGTCCCAGTCTCTGACTCGGTTCCAGCCTCCACCAAATTCACCCAATGTGCAGTCGGAGATATAGTGGCCCTGCCCACCAGTACTTGTCCACGTGTCCGTGGTTAAGTGGACCTTCCCAGTAACCTCGTTGGTGAGGGTACAATTGATGTTGCGGGAGACATGCTGGTGTAGGGATGGGGCGGCACACCGGGAAAAATAGTGGTGACTGGGGACTGAGTAGCGCGGGGCCGCCGCAGCCATCATATTTTTGAAAGCCTCCGTTTCCACAAGCCTGTACGGCAGCATCTCCAGGCAGATCAATTTGGCAATGTGCACATTTAAAGCTTGAGCGCGCAGGTGCGTGGCGGCGTATTTGCGCTTTCGCTCCAACGCTTGCGCTAGCGGCAGCTGGATGCTGCGCTGAGAGACATTGCTGGATGGGGTCAAAGACAGTGGAGGTGAGGGTGTGGGTGCAGGCCTGGAGGCGCTCATGCATGTGTCCTGAGAGGGAGGTTGCATCTGAGTGGCAGTTAGGGCACAGCAGGGGGGGGCAGTGGTGCGACCCAGAGGCGGTGAACGGCCTTCGTCCCACCTTGTGGGGTGCTTGGCCATCATATGTCTGCGCATGCTGGTTGTGTTGAGGCTGGTAGTGGTGGCTCCCCGGCTGATCTTGGTGCGACACAGGTTGCACACCACTGTTCATCGGTCGTCCTCGCTCTCACTGAAAAACATCCACACCTTTGAACACCTAGCCCTCTGCACGGAGGCTTGCCGCGAGGGGGTGCTTTGGGAAACAGTTGGGGGATTCTTCGGTCTGGCCCTGCCTCTACCCCTGGCCACCGCACCGCCTCTTCCAACCTGTCCTGCTGCTGCACTTGCCTCCCCCTCTGAAGATCTGTCCTCAGTTGGCTTAGCAAACCAGGTGGGGTCAGTCACCTCATCGTCCAGCGGCTCTTCCTCCGAATCCTCTGTGCGCTCCTCCCTCGGACTTACTGCCCTTACTACTACCTCACTGACAGACAACTGTGTCTCATCATGCTCATCCACAAAAAGCTCTTGAGACAGTTGCCGGAAGTCCCCAGCCTCATCCCCCGGACCCCGGGAACTTTCCAAAGGTTGGGCATCGGTCACGATAAACTCCTCCAGTGGGAAAGGAACCATTGTTGCCCAATCTGGGCAGGGGCCCGAGAACAGTTCCTGGGAGTCTGCCTGCTCCTCAGAATGTGTCATTTTCATGGAGTGAGGAGGCTGGGAGGAAGGAGGAGCAGCAGCCAGAGGTTTCAGAGTTGCAGCAGTGGACGGCGTAGAAGACTGGGTGGTCGATACATTGCTGGATGCATTTTCTGCCATCCACGACAGGACCTGCTCACACTGCTCTGTTTGTAATAAAGGGCTACCATGTGGACCCATTAATTGTGAGATGAATCTGGGGACCCCAGAAACTTGCCTCTCTCCTAATCCCGCATCAGCAGGCTGCGATTCTCCTGGACCAGGAACTCTGCCTGTGCCCACACCCTCACTTGAATCTTTGCGTCCACATCCTCTAGGCCTACCCCTACCCCTCAGCATGGTGGATTACGAATAGAGCAGACACAGAGCGGTCTGAATAATTATGCAATTATTGGCGAGCAGATGGAGGCTCACAGCGGTTATGTAATGCACACTGCAGTCCCAAAAAAATTATACGCAAGGCTGCAAAAAGGCCTACCTGGGTAATAGTGAGGCAACTCCCAGCAGCCACGCAGTATAATGCACACAATCACAGGTAGCCCTAAGAAGGAGCTTTTTGGGGTACTTGTTGACAGGATTCTACATTACCACTGTCTCTGCCTGACCAGTACTGCCCCTATACTCTGTATAATTGGCTGCAGACTGAGAACGCAATAGTCTGCAGAGCCCAAGATGAAAAAAAAAATTGTGCAAAACTGCTCCCAGCAGCTACAACAGTAACGCACACGGTCAGATGTGGCCCTAAGAAGGACCGTTGAGGTTCTTGAAGACGCAAACAGTAGCCTAACACTCTCCCTATAGCAGGAACAGCACTCTCCCTAATTTCTGCCAGCGTGTGTCTGAGGTGAGCCACGGGCAGGACCGCTTTAAATACTCGGCGGTCACTTGATCTCACCAGTCACTCACTTCTGGGGGGTGGGATAGGGCAGGAGGAAGTTGTAATGTCTTCCCTGCATGTCTATTGGCCAGAAAATGGCGCAAGACATGCAGGGAAGGAAATGGAAGTGACTCGAACACCGCGTGGTGCTCGTCTCGAGTAACGAGCATCTCAAGTACCCTAATGCTAGAGCGAGCATCAAGTTCGGACGAGTACATTCGCTCATCTCTATTTAACATGAACCAATTTTTTCACAGCGCTGCCTCCAAGCTCTGCTACAAATTAAGCAACAGTGAGCTGTATCTTTTAAAAAATGTTTATGGGTTCCACCTGCCCTCTCGGTTGATACATTTTTCAGAGGTACACTTGTACTCTTGGTACACTAATTTTTCGGGCCCACGCCTACACTCATGGTACCCCAATGTTTCAGAGGTTGTCCTATACTATTACTACAGAAATTTTACTGGGGTTTGCCTGCCTATACTTCTGCTACAAGATTGTTACAGGGGTCTGCCTATACTTCTGCCACGAAAATGTTACAGGGGTCTGCCTATACTTCTGCCACGTAAATGTTACAGGGGTCTGCCTATACTTCTTCCACGTAAATGTTACAGGGGTCTGCCTATACTTCTTGCACGTAAATGTTACAGGGGTCTGCCTATACTTCTGCCACGTAAATGTTACAGGGGTCTGCCTATACTTCTGCTACGAAAATGTTACAGGGGTCTGCCTATACTTCTGCCACGTAAATGTTACAGGGGTCTGCCTATACTTCTGCCACGTAAATGTTACAGGGGTCTGCCTATACTTCTGCCACGAAAATGTTACAGGGGTCTGCCTATACTCCTGCTCCATAAATGTTACTGGGGTCTGCCTATACTTCTGCCACGTAAATGTTACAGGGGTCTGCCTATACTGCTGCTACCAAAATGTTACAGGGGTATGCCTATACTTGTGCTACAGAAATGGTACTGGGGTCTGCCTATACTGCTGCTACAGAAATGTTACAGGGGTCTGCCTATACTTCTGCTACAGAAATGGTACTGGGGTCTGCCTATACTACTGCAACCGAAATGGTACTGGGGTCTGCTCATACCTTTTCTACTGGAATGTTACAGGGGTCTGTTTATACTATGGGTGCACACAGACTTACTATCGCGGTGTTTTACCTATCTGGCCCAAAAACACTCACTGACTAGGGCATGAATTGTTGGCCGAGGCCAGTATGTATTTTCTCTCGTGTTACCACAGTTATTTGAGAATCTCGTTTGGGCCACAGAAAAGGAGCGTTACTGCATTAATGAGACGTTCACAGCTATGCTAGCATCGGAGTCCGCTCTATGCCCGCGATTGCTGAGGGTGTGTGCAGAGGCCTATGTCCTCGGCGCAGTGAAAGTCTGCCATGTTTGGGCACTCTGATTTCTTTATGTGTACTGTCTTTAAGTTCCTAGGACCCACCTATGCTGTGGGTGCACACAGACTTCCCATAGCGGTGTTTGACCTGTCTGGTACAAATACACTGACTGACTTGGGTAGGGTGCAGAGTGCTGATGGCTTTCCCCTTGTGGTGTCGATTGAGCTATCCGACACCAACACAGAATGAATAGTGTGAGGGGACCCGGATTGCCCATTGCTATGTAACTCGCGGCACCTTGGGTACCACAGTGTGTTTGCTGGGACCAAGCCTGACCAAGGGCCCGCTCACATACTTCCCACTCAGGCTACAGTGGGTCCTGGTCATGGTTTCTTGGCCTTGTAAGGCCACCTCCTCCTCCTGCTTGGGGTCAGGGGATCAGCACTGGGCAACATGTATTTGCTCTCGTGTTACCAGAGTTATCTGAGACACTGGTTTGGGCGGAAGAAGAGGAGCATTACTGCATTAATGAGACGTTCAATGCTGAACTAGCATCAAAGTCCACTTCATGCCCGCGATTGCTGAGGGTGTGGGCTGAGGCCTATTGTCCAGGGGAAACTGCAATTGCGCCAGGTTGAGCCTGTGGAACCTTTTCCTGGCTAATCCAGTCATTGGAGCGGTGAAAGAAAACGTAACGGATTTACTGAGACCTTCGCAGCTGAACTAGCATCGAAGTCCTCTTCATGCCCGCAATTGCTGAGGGTTTGTGCAGAGGCCTATGTCCTCGGCGCAGTGAAAGTCTGCCATGTTTGTGTACTCTGATTTCTTCATGGTTCATGTCTTGGGTCGCCTAGGACCCACCAATGCTGTGGGTGCACACAGACTTCCCATTGCGGTGATTAACCTGTCTGGCACAAAGACACTGTTTGACTTGGGTAGGGGGCAGAGTGCAGATGGCTTTCTCCTTGCGGTGTCGATTGTTGGTGCTCGCTTATCTCTAATTAGCAACTATTATCACTGTTAAACCTTTTTCTATATCTTTACTTGCCTTTTTCCAACTATTCAACATTTCCTGTAGTCCATTATCTTTTACCCATCCAGCATGACTTTCTGTAAATCTACCCAATGCTGGGGGTCTAGCGCTCCTGTCCCTTCATATCCTACGTGCTTTAACAATTTATCACAGCCTCTACCCACTGCAGCTCTGCCTTCTCTTTCTTGTACAATTTCTTTAGCCGTCTTTCACACCTTATCCTCTTTACCAGCAGTATTGTCTATGGCTGGCGGTTTATGTACACCAAGAGGCTTATTATTTTTATTCATTCACACACATAAAACAATCTCCTGGCTGTTGAAATATACAAACGGAACTGCAGGGGGCCCTGTCCAGAATCGTGGCCTTGTCAGGGACTCCTTACAACGTCACTGATCGGATTCCTGTTAACACGGGACACAGAGATTTATATTTGCATCCCGGAGGTCAGGTTCCGTAGATCAGGTCAACTTATCTCAATCACTCACTCATGCATGCATAAACAGGCACACATAAAGATAAAAACATTTGCATGTCAGTTCCTCACCCTGTCTGTAAGTGTCCAGCTTTTAAAAGTAGCCAAAAATTTTTCAAAAATAGAAAAGTGATTCCTTTATTTCCATGGTCACCATGGCCATGGAAATAAAGGAATCACTTTTCTAGTTTTAAAAAAATTTTGGCTACTTTTGAAATCTTGATCACAGCTCTGATGCTGCTTTCTTCTAATTGATTTAAACGTTGATCTTGGAGGGACGTGGGTCCAGTCCCATACTTAAGCCTGCATCTCCTCACTCCACCCATAGTTGGGATATTGGCGAGTGCCGCTGTCTACCTTGATTTTGTGAATGTCTGTAAGTGTCGGTACTTCCCCACCCTGCTCATTTCCCCCGTCTCTACTACTTCTCTTAGGAGCCTCTTATAGGTATATCAGGGATTTTATCCCCTGAGTACTTTAGGCTTCCCTGGTACAACTTATACAATACCTTTCAGAGATCGGCAAGAGGGTTTCATATTCTGTAAACTGACCACGCAAAGTAACAAATAAAAACAATAACAGCTAAAGAACACCCGCACAGCATATTCAGCCCACCATATGGATTCTTAAAAAGCTTGAAGATTTATAAGATGCATGCACTTCTTACCCCTTGGACAAGAAAGGAGCAGCCCAGAACAACGGATAGATTGTGGTAAAATAAAGTCTTACCTTACGGCGCAGTTTTGTCAATTCGTGGTTCCGAGTGGCTCTTTATCCCATCTGGGTCCGGGGTCGAGGTGTAGATGGTCCTCTTGTTCCTCCAAGCACCACGCTTTTGAGCACCAATTTGTTAGGGAAATTCAATTATTCCGTCAATATGCTGTGAGGCTCCAAACCAGAAGTGGTTATGGCGGCCGCAGTGAGAAAGCAGTGACACAGACAGGTCTATGTGCAAAGCAATCTACCTTTATTACATATGTCACAACTTATATAGTAATATGACGCAGGGCGGGCTTTATGCCTGATAAACTTGTTTTCACATTAACATACATTGTTGCTTAGAGATGTTATCTTAGATTGAACAGTAATTTGTGTTTTCACATTCCAATGTTAAATCCAGCTAAACATATGTGATTAGTAAATTTTGCTCAGTTGTACTGCTATCAGTCTGCCCAGAAAATCCTGTTTAGCTGTGTCAAGAAGTGGTAGACAAGACAAAATCATACTTAGGCCTGAGACCTTCACACTAATTAAAGTGGTAGCTCCTCCTACCTGCTAAATCCCTCTTGTAGGTACCAAGTTAGCCAGTTTGTATGTACACAGAACGGGTGATAGAAACAGGTTAAACAACACTGAGAAAGAAAAAGATAAATCATAAACAATGCAACAGAGCTTAGAACCACGTGCAACTTCATGAGGGACACTGGAGCAAGGATGAGAACATAGTACAAAAAAAAGTGTCCAGCATTTAACAAGGCTTTGGCCGGGTGCGGTATACCCCAAATAAACACGACAGAGATTTTACGGTCAAAGTATAAAAATCTGATTTATTGTCCATTGGGGGGGGGGGGACAGCCTAGGATCATGTGACATTCCACAGTAGTGCCTCAAGTTTGGGAAGAGCAAATTAAAATACATTCACCGTCTGAGAGAGGCATCAGCAGATGCAAAAGTGGACATCCAAAAGAACTTAGAAGTCGCATTTGCAGCAGAGGAAGAATGTTTTCCAAACACAATGAGAAACTCAGGAAGAGGAGTGTTTCCAGGCCTTCACCATACTTTGAACAGGTTTGTCAAAGCCACCAGCTCTCAGGCCACGGCTTGAACCTCCACGTCGTTACAGCGTGGACAAAACTCTGGTGAAGGGGTCACAGAGTGTCGATAAGCAGGTTGACCTACCACACACGATGAGGCCAGTCTGAGGCGATAAGAATCACCCTCAAATCTTCACAATCAGAAGTCGAGGTGTGAGGGGAAAATGTATGGGAACTGGAATTCAGTCCACAGAATTACTAGGGCATCCACTGCTTGAGCCTGAGGGTCCTGAGACCTGGACAAATAGGTGGAAAGTTTGTGGTTAAATCTGGAGATCAGATTAGCATTCAGCTGGCCACATCTCTGACAGCGCTTGTGAAGTACATCAGGGTACAACTCACATTCTTCTGACGTGACTGCTCTGCTCAAGAACTCAGCTATGCAAGTCAGAGAAACAATATAGAAAAGGACCCCCCACACCATTGCAATTTGGATAATGCAAGGATAGTAGATCTGTTGATGGGCGAGAGAGAAGGAAGGGGAGGGCAAGAAAGGGAGAGGGAATAGCTCCCTGCTATTGTTGTTCCCAGTCACTATATTAAAAGGCAACTTCTAATCTCAATGTCATAGAAGAATTTGGGAGTACAAGTTCATAACCATATTTGACACTCTCAAGACCAGAATCAACATTGGAAGAGTCTTCATGCAGCATTGGAGATTATGAGAAATCTATAGCAGAGATAACACGCTGGCCTGGTGACCCCCTAACACCAATCTAGAGACCATAAAACTTTCACATCCCTTATTGGTGGACTAATTATTTACTCCTCTGCTCATCCTGTTCTAGTACTGTTTTAAGTGCAAATGAATCACACCAGGTTGGTGCTGTTTTCTCTCTATCTTTGGATCTATTCCATTAAACCCGAGGAAGAGCCCGAAGTAAGTCTGGAAGCTGCTGAAACATCATGTATTTTTGTCAGCCATTAAAAGGTCTCATATCTACAAAACTACTTGGTTTTTCTTGTTGAGAACAATCAGATTTTGCTCTACTGGCGACACCGGACTAAACTTTATTTTATAAATCCTGGCTTTGTAACACAATATCTTGTAGTTCGCACTGCTCTCCAACGACAACCCGAGCCACTTCCCTTGCTGCAGGAGCATTAAAGCGTCCTCTATGAGCATTTTCTGGTTTTCTATCAGCATTGATAACAACTTCGGAGGTATTTTCTCTCCAGCAGTTTTTAAGTCCTTTAGGTTTGCTTTCTTTTTGCGCAGCATCGCCTGCAACTGTTTCACCAAATTGTTTCACACCAGTGAAAAAAGAAGAGGAGTAAATGTGGGCTCACCTCACCAGCAGCGCCTCCGACGTATAAGGAAAAAATTCACAGCGGGAGCTTCGTCCTCAGTTGGCCATCGGCTAAACTTCATAGAAGGAAAGTAGGTATGGAGGAGGGCTTCTACCACTTAAAATATCTTTATTGGTTCAAAAGGCACACAACTCACAGGTACACGCTGAACACGATTCGGCCGACAATGGCCTTTGTCAACAGCTGCAACTGTGTTTCACACCATTCAAATTACTAATTACTGCATTTCAAGCTTGCTTCTCGTTCATCTTCACCAATGAAATAAATCTGTAGAAATTTTGGATTTTGGCAAAGGCAGCAGACTACCAACTAAGTGGTACACCTGTCCTTACATTTTGATAGTGGGCATAAAACCATTTTTTACAATTTGCTTGGCTCCAAAGGGCGTCATTTGAAATCAACTATTGTACTTTCTAATACAGTCCATAAAATGTATGTGCTCCGGATGAAGACTCATAATGAAACTATAGAGCAGCTCAGGCAAAGGCTCAAAAGTCGGAATTTGCACCTTACCATCACTGAAACCACGAGTCTCTTTCCACTTAAGGACATTACAATATATACATTTATGAGCCGCAGTTCGCAGAGCAACAGTTTTTTCAGATCCATAATCCACATCAGAATCATACAATATTCCGGCCAAATCTTTAACTTTCCATGGAAGTGATCGCCTTTCTGATCATCCTCTTAGATTACTTCTATCATATCTATTAGCAGCTCTGTCAATTTCGGGGTTACTCAGTTAAATATCAGCTGATGATGTTCTAGGGACCTCAGGTTTATTTTATTGGTATTTAGCTTCTGCAAGTCTATGAACCTTGAGGTTATTCTGTTGATAGTTAGCTGCAGCAGTTCTATCAACCTTTGGCTTATTCTGTTGATACTAAGCTGCAGCAGCTCTATGAAACTCAGGGGCATTCTGTTGATATTAGGCTGCAGCAGCTTTATGAACTTCGGGTTTATTCTGTTGATAGTTAGCTGCAGCAGCTTCATGAACCTCAGGGTTATTCTGTTGAGAGTTAGCTGAAGCAGCTCTATGAACCTCAGGGTTATTCTGTTGAGAGTTAGCTGCAGCAGCTCTATCAACATTGGGGTTATTTTGTTGATATTAAGCTGCAGCAGATCTATGAACCTTGTGGTTACTCTGTTGATAGTTTGCTGCAGCAGTCGTATGAACCTCAGGGTTATTCTGTTGATAGCTGCAGCAGCTCTATGAACCACGTGGTTACTCTGTTGATAGTTTGCTGCAGCAGTCGTATGAACCTCAGGGTTATTCTGTTGATAGCTGCAGCAGCTCTATGAACCACGTGGTTACTCTGTTGACAATTTGCTGCTGCAGCTCTATGAACCTCGGGATTATTCTGTTAATATTAAGCTGCAGCAGCTCTATGATCCTTGTGTTTACTCTGTTGACAATTTGCTGCTGCAGCTATATGAACTTCGGGTTTATTCTGTTGATAGTTAGCTGCAGCAGCTCTATGAACCTTGGGTTTATTCTGTTGATAGCTGCAGCAGCTCTATGATCCTCGGGTTTATTCTGTTGACAATTTGCTGCTGCAGCTATATGAACTTCGGGATTATTCTGTTGATATTAAGCTGCAGCAGCTCTATGATCCTTGGGTTTATTCTGTTGATATTTAGCTGCAGCAGCTTTATGAATCTCAGGGTTATTCTATTGATAGTTAGCTGAAGCAGCTCTATGAACATTGGGGTTATTCTGTTGATATTAAGCTGCAGCAGCTCTATGAACCTTGGAGTTGTTTTAGCTGCAGCAGCTCTATGAACCTTGTGGTTACTCTGTTGACAGTTTGCTGCAGCAGCCGTATGAATCTCGGGGTTATTCTGTTGATAGCTGCAGGAGCTCTATGAACCTTGTGGTTATTCTGTTGACAATTTACTGCTGTAGCTCTATGACCCTCGGGATTATTCTGTTGATATTAAGCTGCAGCAGTTCTATGAACCTCGGGTTTATTCTGTTAATATTAAGCTGCAGCAGTTCTATGAACCTCGGGTTTATTCTGTTGATATTAAGCTGCAGCAGTTCTATGAGCCTTGGGTTTATTCTGTTGATAGCTAGCTGCAGCAGCTCTATGAGCCTTGGGTTTGTTCTGTTGATAGCTAGCTGCAGCAGCTCTATGATTCTTGGGTTTATTCTGTTGATAGTTAGCTGCAGCAGCTCTATGAACCTCGGGTTTATTCTGTTGATATTAAGCTGCAGCAGTTCTATGAGCCTTGGGTTTGTTCTGTTGATAGCTAGCTGCAGCAGCTCTATGATTCTTGGGTTTATTCTGTTGATAGTTAGCTGCAGCAGCTCTATGAACCTCGGGGTTATTGCTTAGCTGAACTAATTTCATGTCCAGGAGCAGATCTCCATCCCACATTCAGGTGTATTTGGGCCCATCTACCACCACTTTAATAGTTGTCAGTACAGAGCCAGTCACCATCTAGAATTTATATCTCAAAAACTACATAATGTCGTCCTGTCATTTTGTGGTAGGAAACTGCAAGCTTTGCGGCACACAGAGAAATGTTTTCTTCCTGAAGTTCCAAAGGGTTTGAAATTCTTGTTCCAGTTTTATTTTAACTCGTTTTGGAATTAATGTGTTAGGAAAAATCTGTTATAAATCTCCACATTATTAGGAAAACATTGACATCTTCCTACGCCTGATCGTTTCTAGGATCTGATCAAACATGATGGCTTTGAGACTTTTGGGGAATCGCCCCCCTTTGTGTTTCTTGACCCCATGTGCCTAAAAATTGAGATTTGTATATTCACTCAAGTAATGAAGAAAGGTTTCATAAAGATCGGAGATGGTTGGGCGTTACCCCTTGGGCGACTAGTCCTGGAATGACCCACCACCTTCAGTTTAGCCACGACTCGGAGCATGAGAACAAACAATTTATTACAGGTCAGATATGGACACCGATAAGTAAACAAGAAACAGATTTGAATTGGCAGGATGATCCCCGCCCAAAGCCCTTGTGTGACATCTGAGACACCATAAAGGACCCCAGCGATGGTGGCGGCTTCCGAATGATAATTGTCCCCATTGTAATTCCCTTCAATATGTGGTGCCCCCAATGGTGACCAGCAGTATCAATCTACTATGGAAAATAGCAGCGTGTAGCCGGGGGTTTCGGCTGTGGATCCTCTGACCGGGGGCGCCCTCCTGCACCAAAGCAAAGTCTTACTAAACGTTTCTATGCAACAAATAAAACTTCTCTTCACCAGACACAAAACCAAAGAAAATGGCAAAAAAATTCAAGTGCTTTTCTACATGTCGCTCAGCGCAGCTCTAGAGCGAAACCAGCAGTCATCGGCCATGATCAGCGGCACGGATTCATTATGTGGCATCCGGTGCCGCCGTCCAGTCTGATGCAAATAAAGCTTAAAAGGGTTTTCCTACTACATACATTAATCTCCCAACCTGTCTGCTTGTTGGGGGTCCGGCGGCTGGGATCCTCAGTGATACCGAGAATAGGGCACCCCAAATGCCCCATGTGACTGGAGGGGTGCTGCACATATGTGCCTCGTGCTCCATTCACTTCTCTGCGATGGAGGAGATCACTGTATAAAGTGTAACCTTCTAATAGACTCTGTGCTTCCCTTCCTCGACGTTCTCTGCTTACGGTCAGTCAGTATAGACAATCCTTATGCTGTATATCCAAGGACTGAAGACTCGTCCCGCCCCAGCCCTGCTCACACAGCCTAAGTTATAGGGGTCTTCCAATAATATGATGCTATCCTGAACACTGGAACCCCCATCCATAGTCAGAATGGGGGTCGTTAAGATCCTTCAATGAATGAAGTGATAGTAAAGCAAGCACGCTGGGCTCCCTTCACATCCATGGAACTGCCGGAGATAGGTAGGTGGAAGAACTCTGGGATTTCTTGTAGTCCCAATGAAATAAATGGAGTGCAGTGCACACGCTCAGCAGCCACGGCATTCATTTGGGCAACTTCAGAGACAACATTCAGTGGGGGTCCTAACATTCAGCCGACACCAATGAGAGTTATTCCCTATCCTGTTGACTGGGGTAACTTCCTATAATGCCGAGTTCCCATCTATTCGTTCTATTCTGACAGTGTTTCGGACACAGAGGACGCCATTTTGGGGCACCTTTTGCGCTGATCCACTGTCCATAGCTGGATAGCAAAACGCTGCATGCTAAATTTTTCTGTCTGGCACCGGACATCATGAACTGTTCCATAGAAACCCGCTCCGGTGACTCACAAGAAGGCACCCAGGTCTATGGGACCGCGGCCTTACAGGACAACCAACTCCATACCGGAAGTGCTGGCTGGTGTAGAGGACTATGCAAGTGGTTTAAAGGGAACGTTCAGCATGTTCTATCGCTATGAACCAACAGCAGCGATAGATTAATACCCATCTTTCACACAATGTTCTTGCTATGACCGTGGGGGCCAGCAGAACTGGGGATCTAAACTGTGGGGGAAGGGAAGGATTCTGCCGGGCCTACCTGCTAACACCATCATCCACTCCAGCAGGCGGAGGTGAAACATTGTTGCAAACACAGATGAAACATTAATCTACCAATGTTATTGGTTCACATTGATAACAAATGCTAGCAGGTTCCCTTTAAAGCCCCCCCCCCCCAAACCACGCACCTGTGACTGCAAAGTCGCTTAGACCACCATTCATTTAGGGGTACATGAGACCCCTTCTCTGCTGATTGGTGGGGGTCTCAGAAGTCTGACCCCCTGCAGTCAGATAGTTATCACCTAGCCTGTGGATAAGTTCATATTATCCCTTTACATCCAGCAGGGGTGCCGCAGACCCTCAGCCATGGACTCCAAGCCGACAGTACTAACTGCAACGACACACAGGAACGAGCACATCAGCTGTGAGCAGGACTGGGTCAGACTGAACTCTTTCATAACTCAGTCAGTAAGCCGCTTTTCCCCGGACATCGGATCTTCACCATCGCTGGTTTTTCTTTTCTACTAGTGCAAAAAAAATTGAAACAGCAAAAAAAGCCGCAAACTGCAACATGGGGAGCGGAAGGAGTGCGTGACGTGCAAAATAAATGTCTCCGTGCACCGGCGCTCCTCACAACGGCTCCTCGCACGCCGCTTCATTATTTCAGTTCTTCAGGATTTAGAAGACGTAGAATTATTTCTTCCAACTTCTCCACCTGCGAAAAAATAGGACAACCATAAAAAACACAATCTCTCTCAGCCCCCCCCATCCCCCATCCCCCGCTGACCGCTACATGGCTGCCGCACTGCGGGGGCATCTTTACACCCCTACATGGTGACTCTTATGCCACCATATCAGAATATAGTGCTGCTTACCAAAAACTAATCTAATCTGCTTACTCCCTAGTGGGAGCTGTAATCCTGAGTGTGTGCAGCAGGGGGCGCCACACAGGCAACGGAAAACAAACAGAGAAACACATTGTGAAACCGCAAGTTTATTGTTTTTCAGTAGCGGCAGGTAAAGGTATTTTCGGTTGCAGTTTCATTAAAGCGCATCCGCTGCCCGAGCCGAAAACGGAAAACACTTCAACACGTTTAACCCCTTAGTGACCGGCCTATATTTGTGCCCTAAGGGCCAAGCGATTTCCACCGTCGCACCGATGAGCCAGAACTCGCCGACAGCAGTTTTAAAGAAAAACAATAGAATCTGCATCGCCACGTTTAAAGGCCCTGAACAGGTTTACTTCTGTGGGGCTTGTTGTTTGCAGGAAGGGGTGTAGTTTTTATTGGTAGTTTACGGGTCATGTGACTTTTGGATTGCTTATTGCATTTTTTTCTTAGGCAGTCAAAACAAAAACAGCAATTCTGGCATTAGTTTTTTTTAAAAAAAGGATTTTTTTGTTACTCATTGTAAAATCCCCTTCTCAGATGTTCAGTGCGGGACGCAGCGAAGACCCTGGGTATAGCTCCTGCCACTAGGAGGCGACCCTCCTGCCAGCATACCCCTCCTGTAGGCACTCCGTTTGTACACCTGCAGCAGGACAGGAAAAAGCCCAAAGACTAAATTATACATAACTCAAAACAACATACAACTAAACCAAGAAGTGAAGGGGGAGCCCGGAACAGGGAACAGCCGGTCCCCCCAAACAATGGGTGGGTGCTGCGTCCCCCAATAAACACCAGAGTAACAAAAACTGCTTTCTCAGCTGTCATTGGGGGCGCAGCGAAGACCTTGGGACGTTCAAAAGCAGCAGTCCCTAGCGGTGGCTCTGAACTACTGGCAAAGCGGTCAGGGTACTGCCGCCTGCAGAGCCCTGCGACCCCCAGCAACATCAGAAGATGCAAAAGCATGGCTCCGGACAGAAGGCGGGCAGAACGATGCCCTTGTTGAGGTGGAAGTACAAGACCACCTTGGGCAGAAAGGATAGAACAGGCGGAGGACCGCATGGTCCTGATAAAGCACAGGAAAAGGATATCTGCATGATAACACGGCAAGATCCGAAATGAAGCGGATCGAAGTAACGGCTACCAGGAAGGTGACCTTCAAGGATAGCAGAAGGATGGAAATGTCATGCATTGTGTCACGGAGAGAGACATACCCATCAAACCCGGCTCTGTCCCGATTACTCACGGATCGACTAATTCAAGCGCCTCGCCGCTACCAATTCGCCATGCCCGAGCCTCGATCGATCACTTTAGCAGGACTGCAAGCTCAGTCAGTATAATACAGGCAGATTTTCTACCCAGCTTTCCTGGGCTTTGGCACACATGCAAAACGAAAGCTCAAAATCACCACCTGATGCGATCTAACGCACCCCGGCGCTCTACAGTACCGCGCACAATACACACACTGCCACTACCAGCTTGCTACAGGTAAACTGGAACCCAGACTTACGGTTCGTTTTAAAATGGACAAGACTGACTAATAAATTGGAGATTCATTCTAGAAAAAGACTAGAGGTGCAAATTCTGTATATTATACACACACACACACTATATATATATATATATATATATATATATATATATATATATATATATATATATATATATATATATATATATATATATATATATATATATATATATATACATATACACACACACACACACAGTGTCAGGAAAACCAGGGAAAGCAGGAGTGGGGGGTCCCTGCAACGTAGCCCACAACCCCTGTCCCTGCCTACTTGCCTCCACTCCTGGCTAACCCCAGGCGGGCAACTGGGTGACGGTCCCTACACTGGCTAGGGGAATGCAGGGGAAATCCACAATCCCTGGAAACAGAAAACAAACGGACAGACAAACAGGCAACCAGAGCGAAGCACAAAGGAAAAACCGCAACCCAGTCTAGGAGCAAGCCAAGGTCAAGCACAAAAAGTCAGTCCGGAGAAACGCAGTACAGAAGGAGGAGACGAAGTCAGGTCAGGGGAAAAGCCGAGGTCACAACACTAGTAAACAGGAATCCAAGGGAACGCTGGTGAGTGCAAGGAAGCCTATACAAACACTGGCAGAAACTGAGGGGTTTAAACACCTCTGCGCCGTGTAGGAGCCGGGCGGGCAGGGATGATGACCAGCGTAGGAGTCCACCTGCGTCGCGCAATCGCAGCCGGGGCGACAGCGTCTGCCGTGCGGCCACGGCGACCCCGATAGCAGCCAATCCTGACACAAAGGATATACAAAAAGGATGCTACACAGGGGTATAAGGATGTACAGGTATATACACAACAAGACCGTATTTGTAAAATAAACCGGAGAAAATAAAAGAAAGGTACCGGATTTGGGACACACGGCCCAGGGTTCCAATACGTGCAGAGCCACTGAAGCAAATAGGGCAGCCTTACGCTGAGAGCTCTGAAGTCTGACAACTCATCCTCTGCGAGCCCCCAGTTTTAAACGTTTCCTCAGAACACGCCTTCCCCCACCCTCTGTGAGGTCATACAGAGAAGGGAGGGTTGGATTTGTATGAGCTCTACATAATCATAATTCCCATTTTGGTCATATCTCTGCACGAGGTCCTCCGGGAAGATACGCCTGCCATATTTCTGGTCATGATTATATCTATTCATTGATATCAAGCGTGACACGTAAATTATAACCAGGTCTGAGGAGGTTCTGCGGCCCGTACTGAAACGTGTGACGATGCGTTTTATTCAGCTGGCCGCCCAATTCTGAAACTATATTTCATATCGGGCTGGGACCCTCACACAACTAAGAATTATTATTAAAAGATTTTCCCTAATCTGAATGTCCAGCTCTGGCGGGTCTACAAGCAGCCCTCTGCCAGGTGAGTGGTTTTTCTAAGACTTCATTAACAAGTCCATGGTCATACAAGTATCTTCATGCTAATGTACCCACACAAATATAGGTGGGAGAAGAAAGGGGGTTATTTACATCCCAGCAGGGCTCTTGTCCAGGGAGGTGAGACAATGGCCGGTTCTAAATGTAGATATCAACAGACGGGGGAAACTTAATTTTTTTTTTTTAATTATTTTTTTTATAACTGCATTCCAACTATTCAGGGCCGGCATGAGATTATACAAAGGATTAAAAAAATTGGATGCCGAATATAGGTCTAAAGGCCCATTTACACGGGCCAATGATCGCTCACACGACGGTTTGAGTGACAGCTTTGAACGATCATTTTGCATAAACTATTAAGTAGCTACTCAGCTACTTAATAGCAATTAAGTGTGCAAATGAAGCCTTAGCTGAAAGCAGTTAATAGTCTGAGGCTCTTATCTGTGCTCAGATCATTTGTTCTCCACGGGGAAACAATGCTATCAGCACTCCCCATGGAGAACTGCTGATAAGACTGAATGACGATTTTTAGGTTGGACTGAATTTAATGATCAACTAGCAGTGCCAGAAAGCGCACGATGACTGCTAAAACAATCGCCGATTAGTGATTTTTTTAGCGATCATGGGTTGGTGTAAATAGGCCTTAAGGCCTGACAGTCTCTATATCACACAATGGCGTGAAGGGAGACAATTGTAATGCCACTAACACCAGATTGAGATCCCAAGATGCTGTCGGAAGATAAGGAGGGATAGCATGAGCCCCTCTCTGAAGAAATGTACACACCACGAATCAAGAAGCCAGGGAGTGTTGGAAAAGAACAGATCGTGTCGAAACTTGACCCTTTAAGGCACTGAGGCTCAAGCCAATATCCACGCCTGCTTGAAGGAAGGAAAGGATTCTGGGAACAGAAAAATGCATGGGTTGGAGATGATGATGCTTGTTGTTATCTGAAAGAGAATTTCCAATTTCAAGACTGTGAATTCAACAGCCACAACCTCAAACAAAGTATGGAAATGTAGGTGAAGAGCTGGGCCGTGCCGCAGGACATCCTGTCTGGGTGTCAGGAGCCAGGGCATGTCGACCAGTAGGGACACAATATTGGCATGCCAAGGACGGCGTGGCTGGTCTGGCGCTATAAGGCTTATTGGGACACCCTCCATCCTAACTTTCTTGAGAAAGACTTTCTGTTTCCAGAGGATCGCTAGGGCATGAATGAAGACAAAGATACCTTGGTCGAGTAAATCTTGAGTGACTCAAAGGTCAGAGTCTGGCTGGATCGCATGGTGGGGAAGAGGCGAAAAAATACTCGGGAAGCAGAACGAAAATCTATAGCATTTCCCGAAGAGATAATCTCGCGCACCCAAGAATCTTGGGTGTGAGCAAACTAAATGTCCCTGAACAGCAGAAGATGGCCCCCACTCTGGAAGATCACTCTTCATGCTAAAGGCTCAGGCCTGGAGTGACGATAGGAACAAAAATTAGTCCTCTCCTTCTTGCCACTGCACTGACAAGTGGACCTGTATTCTCAAAGGTGAGAGCCTTTAGAAATAAATTTGTCTAGGCGGCAGCCAAAGAGGTGAGTTCCAGTAAAGAGAAGACCGGTTGGAGACTTTTTAGGAGGTGATGTCTGCGGACCAACAATGACACTATCAGGCTATCGACTAGAGAAGAGAGTTTTTAAAAACTTGCTCCTCATCCAGGTCAGAACCTAAAAGTTCACCTGCAGAGCGACTTTCTTCTCAGAAAGAGAGCTCCAAACCGGCCCGCGTAGGGACTGGGGATGATGCCGATGTGTGGGAGCTGGAAGAGGTCCTCGAGCGAGGAGATCTGGGTTGTTTCCAGAATCCACCACGTAGAATCATAGAATGGTAGAGTTGGAAGAGACCTCTGGGGTCATCGGGTCCTCCGGGTTCATCGGTCCTACCCCCTGCTCAGTGCAGGATTCATTAAATTATCCCAGACAGATGTCTGTCCGCCTCTGAACACTTCCATTGAAGGAGAACTCCCCACCTCTTGTGGCAACCTGTTCCACTCACTGATCCCCCTCACTGTCTAATATCTAATCTGTGTCTCCTCCCTTTCAGTTTCATCCCATTGCTTCTAGTCTTTCCTTGTGCAGATGAGAATAGGGCTGATCCCTCTGCACTGTGACCGCCCTTCAGATATCTGTAGACCGCTATTAAGTCTCCTCTCAGCCTTCTCTTCTGCTAAACATTCCCAGATCCTTTAACCGTTCCTCATAGGACATGATTTGCAGACCGCTCACCATCTTGGTAACTCTTCTCTGAACTTGCTCCAGTTTTTTTTAAAGTGGGGTGCCCAGAACTGGACTTAGTCAGACCTCATCTGGAATACTAAGGAAGAGTAGAGGGGATAATGACCTCACGTGATCTAGACTCTATGCTTCTAATACATTCCTGAACTGGCCCCAGTATTCCAGATGAGGTCTGACTAAGGAAGAGTAGAGGGGGATAATGACCTCACGTGATCTAGACTCTATGCTTCTCTTAATACATCCCAGAATTGTGTTTGCCTTTTTGGCTGCTGCATCACATTGTTGACTCATGTTCAGTCTATGATCTATTAGTATACCCAAGTCTTTTTCACATGTGCTGCTGCTTAGCCCAATTCCTCGCATTCTGTATGCGCTTTCTTCATTTTTCTTGCCCAGACGTGGAGGGTCGTGTGTTGCAAAATAATCATCGTCAAACAAGCTTGGTAGTGGTTAATGAATAAGGCAGTCCAGCCTGTCCATAATGGCAGTAGATGCTTTAGTAAGGTCCAATACCGTCCGAGAAAGGGAGCATGCCCATCCCGGTTCGCCATATGACGGGGTTGGAGAGGAAGAGTGTCTGCAGGCGATTTACTGTCCACCCAATTCAATGGAAGACAGTTGGGGTATAACGTCTCAGACTGTTCACTTGGGAATTAGGTACTACAGTGAGTGCACATAAAATGGGTGACTGCCTGCACCCTGTTTGGTGCCTTCAGCCCTGGAGTCAGACATGATGCTAAATGCTGCATAATAGTCAGCAGAGTGTTCTTATATAGGCCTACTGCTATGGTCACTGCACAAGAAACGATGGAAGACAAGCTGCTGGAAGCAGAGCTGGAATGCTGATGAGCCCCTTGCAGATGAACAAGGAGCTTGTTAGGTGCACTACTAGTCCCATCATGCCAAAGTGAGACTGTGGATGTAGAGAGGAAAAAACAACAAGACCTGAGGGTGGGGGCTGTGAAGAGAGGAGGGAGACGACCAAACAGAGGAGCAAGTTCTGATGTCAAGAGGGGGACTGGGTGAAGAGGATCCGAGGACAGGAAGCCCGGCCACAGTAGCCCTGATTGGTGGACAGGCAGGAAGCCGTCCCTTGTCCATGCTCGTCCTACTATAAAAGTACCTCATGCTAGGCTGAAGCCGGGGCCTAAAGCGCCACAAATTCCACCCGCGGATGACGCTCCGGGTATGCAGCAACCGCCATGCTGAAATGAAGGGGGACAACCATAAAACATCCGGCACACATGGCTCTGACAAGAAAAGCCTCCGTGTGCCACCTGCCTGTGGCGCAAGAGACCTCCAGTCCAGAATGGTCCAAGAGACCGGTCAGTGGTGCTACGAGTGGACCTCGGCTGCAGCGGTTTCCGCGAGACCCCCGATGCAGGAAATTATTGTGTTTCTGATCAGAGAAGGGGAGTCACGGGAGGAAGGAAGAGGGTGATGGGGTCAAGCTGCCACCGTAAGAGGGGGGTAGAACTGTCTAGTTTTAGAACTAGGGGCTAAGTTAGAGGAAGTGGATTTTAAGACGAACAGTGGTGGTGGTAGTTGTGGAGGAAAAAGGAAAAAAGAGAAATGTAGTAGGGATACTTACCTTGGCGGAAAAAATACTTACCTTTCCGCCCCACAGCGCCAGGTGTATGTGCCCCAGTACTCACCAGCCTTTGGAAAGGGAGTGCTTCGAAGTGGGGGCTACTATGGCTACGGGTCAGGGCCAGACTAACACTTACCATGGCTCCTTGTCTTCTGAGGTCTGGGCTGGCAATAGAGTGGTTAATGCCAGTCTGTTCGCCCTCTTCAGTGGGGTAGCAGGGAGAGCCGAATGCCAGCCCTGTATACCCAAAGTCAGGAAGAAATAACTGAAGACCGATGGAAGGAGAGGTCTGCCTCCTACAGACACTGACCTAAAACAGGAGGCGTATAGCTGGTAGGAGGAGCCAACATTTTTTTTCTCTGCTTCGTATCCGCCTCCCAGTGGCAGCAGCTATACACATGGGTTTATGATATATCCCCCAAAGAAATGGACAAGGAAAAAATGATCACAGATCCTCCCTGCTGCGGCGGGTCCGTCCTCCCCTTCATCTCTGCACACACCGACTGAAACAACAGCTGGAAATTCAATATCCCATACCCAATGCTGGGGCCCCCGGCTATCAAGGGCCAAGACTCTTATCTTTAAAATGGGCAGAAGTTTGTTAATAGCGCTGAAAGAGCTGAAGGACCGGAGTTACAGAAGTGTATATTGGAACGAGCGGTGCCCGGCCAAAATCACAATGTCCTGTTCTTGCATAACAGGAACTGGTCATAAACTGCAGGGGGTCCGGCACTCAGACAATAGTTTGCACATGGAGGGTCTTCTTCAGCTACAACAATTCTATTCCACTCGCCACATATTATGGTTGGTCTATGATTGTGCCGACCCAACTTGCACCCAGTGACTTACTCTCTTCAGGAGATCCCGGCAGCAGCAGCCGCTTCCATCTGTAAATCAAAGGCAAAAAAGTGAGAAAACAGGACAAAAACACAGCAAAAACATCCAGCAAAGGTGCAGCAGGACCGAGGCCCATATGGCGATACAGTGCAGAAGTGGCTGCTGCAGCTAGAGGAGGACAGAACATTGGTAGACTGGATGCCGACGTCTTGTCTTACCCGGACAGCCGTTGGTCATGGGGGTCCCACTTCTGGCCAGCCCATCGGTCAGCAGCGTCTCAGCCACACGTAACACGCCGCCCTCCTGCGGTTTGTTCACAGACACGTGATATCTCCCAGCGTGTAATGACTTGGCTGTGATGAGAACGTCAGCCCCCAGTAATACAGACGTCAGGGTGCAGGTAGCCTCCGGGGACCACCGCTCAGTAACCGGGAGCGCATCTAGGGGATGAGATGGGAATACATGGCATCAGTATGAACTGGGGCATTCAGTATATAACCGGGTGCACCCAACAAAATGGACCCCAGGCAATCCGGTAGTGAAATGTTAATGCAGATTTTACCTATCTTGCTTGCATTGCCTGTCATTTATTGAAAAGCTCATGATAACCCTTTCCAATCCACTGTCTGACGTCTGAAGACATTATGATTTAAGGCTGTACAGCTCCGATGTTGGAAGACGTCCGTCGGGGTTCTCTTACTGTATATTGCCAGCCTCTCTGCTGTCGGAGCCTATCCAACGTGTCACCTCATGCAGTACTGGCTTTAGGCAGCAGATAGCGCTGTTGTATAACGGCAGAAAAAGAGTAAGCCCCCTAGGAAAGCCAGGATACAAATTGGATTGGAAAGGGTTAAGGTATTCCCGACCCGTCAGGTGAGCGCAAAACTTGTATCACCGAGCAGCGGAAAAACATCCCCTGGGCAGATAGATGGATCCAGGTTTCTGTTGCTGATGGGAGGTCAGAATTTGGTGCAAGCAGCATGAATCGCTGACCCCTTCCTGTCAGCCGGTCAAAACATGTCGGCACCGCCATCTAATCTGCAGCGACTACAAGAAGCTTCCTGTCCGCAGGGGCCGATATTACTGCAGAACCATTTCCTCACAGAGTGGAAGGTACGCCACAACGAATCGCTGCGGATCGGAAGGTCAGAGAAGTCCAACACGACTGCGCAGAGTCCACAAAAACATAGAGCATGCTGCTTTTTTTTATTCCACCTGCGAAATATGCAATTGGCATCCGCAAGCCTGCATAAAAAAGCCAAAGTGCCTGCGCTCTGCCGCGGATCTCCTGCACGGATGGTGATCGCGGAATCCGCAATGTAAATCCGCCCGTGTGAGGCGGATTTGTACGGTAGACAGCGGCGTCTCACCTGCGAGAGAACATGATGTCAGCTGTACCGGAAGCTCCAGGAAACGTTCCTTCATGGGCAGCAGGCAGGCGAAGGGCAGGACCTCCGTGTTGCCGTAATCGGCATATGCAACCTTGGCAGAGGCTCCGTGAAGCTCAAGGACCACGGCTCGGTACCACTGGCCGTCCTCTGAAAGTACAGAAGATGAATATCACCATGGGCCTCCAGTAGGGCGGCAGCACAACATGTGTTAGGCTTCCACCTGCTCGTAGTAATCGGGGCGTGACGGGCGTCGGATGGGTGCTCCATTCCCCTTCATTGCACCAGATACAATGTCTATGTGTGAGGGGCTTCTTGCAGGGGCCGATGATCAGGTAGGAGATGTCCTCACTGATCGCTGGGCTGGGGGACGGTGTGGCAGATCATCCGGTAAATGCTCGTTCATCGGCAGATCGCTTAATCGTGCAGCACCAAATATCATTATGGACGGCACCCTATGTGAACGGGGGATTTGCGTTGGAAAATGGGGGCTAAATGATCGTTCGCGCACCGCAAAGTCTGAATCAAGCCAAGTAATCAAACCCCAGGAAGACGAGCGTTGATCTCACTGATCTGTGTTCATCAGGAAGAGATCTAGTCATGTAAAAGGATCCTCACTGCGATTAGGGGTCCTTTTACATATGAGTTTATGGTTGCAGGGATGAGGTCCTATCAATGAGATTGGTGCTCATCTAACCGGCCGATGCAGACTCCATGGGGGGACGGTTGTTCATCCCTCATATAGTTCATTATGGTCAGCAAAAAGGAAAAAAGTTTGGTACGGTGTTAGGGCCGTTTACACGGGACGATTTCGTTCAGAGTTGTTCAAAACCCGGTTGTATGATAGTCGTCCCGGGATTAGAACCGTTCAGTGTAAGGGGGAGAGGGGCCGGGGAGAGGGGCCGGGGAGAGGGGCCGGGGAGAGGGGCCGGGGAGAGGGGCCGGGGAGAGGGGCCGGGGAGAGGGGCCGGGGAGAGGGGCCGGGGAGAGGGGCCGGGGAGAGGGGCCGGGGAGAGGGGCCGGGGAGAGGGGCCGGGGAGAGGGGCCGGGGAGAGGGGCCGGGGAGAGGGGCCGGGGAGAGGGGCCGGGGAGAGGGGCCGGGGAGAGGGGCCGGGGAGAGGGGCCGGGGAGAGGGGCCGGGGAGAGGGGCCGGGGAGAGGGGCCGGGGAGAGGGGCCGGGGAGAGGGGCCGGGGAGAGGGGCCGGGGAGAGGGGCCGGGGAGAGGGGCCGGGGAGAGGGGCCGGGGAGAGGGGCCGGGGAGAGGGGCCGGGGAGAGGGGCCGGGGAGAGGGGCCGGGGAGAGGGGCCGGGGAGAGGGGCCGGGGAGAGGGGCCGGGGAGAGGGGCCATGTAAATGGGGCTTTAGTTAGTAGAGCAAAATGTGGTTGTTCCGAGCAAGAGATACCAAGTCATCTTGTAGATAGGAGACCTCTTAACGGCCAACAAACATACATGATGTTACAGCGAGCTTTCCAACCTACTGAGGGTTCTTCATGATTTGTTTTTTGTGCTCTGAGGGTCGGGTCTTCATCAAAGTCTTGGTGCGCAGTATGGAGAAAGTGTGGCAAAGAAGTGTATATGAATGGATGAGGTCAAAGAAGGACACGCGAGTGTCAGTCATGAAGAAGGAGCGGGACGCCCAGCCATGACTGATGACAACACCGAGGGTCACGAGGACCGAGTCCGTAGGATAGACGAGTGACCATGGATTATGTTGCAAATCAGCCTTGGCTCGGTCTAGCAATAATCCACGACAGACTTAGTACTGGAAAAGTTTGTGAGAGACTAAAACAACTCACAAAAGAACACAAACCAAAGCGTTTGGACATCCGCACACAAAGAGAGATACTCTAAGGGAAGGTGAAAGCTTCTTATGAAGCATCATTACTGGAGACTTGGATTCCTCACTACGAGCCGGGAGTAAAACACTAGAGAATGGAAACATCCCGAATCACCGACCAAGAAAAAGTCCAAAAGTCAACCATAAGCTACAAAATCGATGTTCACAGTCTTCTGGGGTGCTCAAGGACCGGTATTGGAACATTATCAGGAAAAAGGTTCAACAATCATCAGTGCTCGTTACACCGAGATGCTCACTGAAGAGCTGAAGCCTAAAATTGTGTGTTGTAGCATGACACCGTACGTCCGCACACCGCTGCCCATACTGTCCACACTCTCCAAAAACTTTGTTTTGAGGTGTTCTAGTATCTTCCTCTAGTCCTGAACTTGCCCCATTGGACTATCACCTGCTCAGTCCCCTGAAAGAAGCCCTTAAGGCTAACATCACACAGGCGAATGCTATATGGAGCCATGAATCCCGCCGCCATATCGCGCTCCCCACCATGTGAAATCCCTATGGATGCAAGGCTTTTCATATGAAACAGCCTTGCATCATTTCGGGGGTTGAAGGGATCCTCCGGCACAGCCGGCACAGCCGCGGCAGAGGATCGCAGAGTTTCTACCATTGCTTACAATAAGGCCGACTCTCCTGCTGTCGACTCAATTGAAAACAACGGGCTCTGCGATGCGGGAGCATGCAGGAAACCATCGCTCCTGTGTACGACCCCAATGGTTCACATTTGTGTGTCTTGCAATGCACAAATCCTGCGTGATTTTCTTGCCCTTGTGAAGCCGACCTAAGAGGTCCAACACTCACGACTGATGAAGAGGTGATGACAGCGGTGCATTCGTGGCTCGCGGCCCAGTGTAAAACATCTTTAATGGGGAAATATGAAAGCTTGTTGACAGGCGGGCAAAGTGTCCCGAAACACGGAGACCATGTAGAGAAGTAATGTGCTTGTCTCTGATGAAAGGTGATTAAAATAAATTCTACAGCGAGTGCGGATAA